>NC_057798.1:442294722-442594722 GCF_018294505.1 Triticum aestivum
AAAAAAAAACCCAATATCTGTTTTTTTCAGTTTAGTTTATTTAGCGGACATTCGTCTGTACGTTTGTTTTAACGAACGGTTTTTGTCGTTTAGCCGCAGACAGCGAACGTTCGTTCGTTACCCTGTTCGTCAGTTTTCTTTTTCTCGGATTTTCCGTGATTATTTCTGATCGTGATTTCTGATTTGTTTTTCGTTTTGGTATATCTTTTCGCTCGTTTATCGGAATCAGGCGATTCAAGCGCCTAGAGTTTCGTCTCGAAACCTTCTTTCCGTTTAACCAACTCAAACAAGTTTTTGCTACTGTAAAATTTGACTTAAGTCCAGATTAGTAAACGAAGCTTGTTTCTTTCGCCGTTTGACTTTCATTGCTTCGTTTGATTTGATTCTTTTTGCAAACTGGAGTTCTTAAGTTGAACTTTCTTGTTAGATCTCTTATTTGAGTTTTACCCGTGCATTAGATGAGTACTTATTGTATGCTTGTTTGTTTGCGATAGAATACCCGGAGTGCGTGGCTTGCTACTTTGAATCTCTAGGTTTCACGGATCTTCAGCAAGGCAAGTAACACTTTGATCATACCTCTTTACTACCTAGTTTTATTGCATTAGATCAATCCCCAAACAATTGCATGATTAGGATCTGATTAATATGTGGGTTTTGGGAAGTAGATGAGGTAGTACCTATTACCTGTTTTATTATCAAACCCTTGGGAGTTACTCTACGTTTGCTTATTATGCCATGCTATGCTATTAGACGTGGATTGGGTGAGTGTATCCATGACAGATGTGAGTTTGTTTAATTAATGGTTTATTTAAGGTGGCAACTTTAACACACATCTTGGTGGATTGAGGTACCTGGGTATTCCAGGATTGCCTGTTTTTCTTTATGGACCGCCACCCAGGCTTAAAGGGATCATGAGATTATTCATGCTAGAAACTTCCGTGTGCAGCCACAAGCTACTATGGGCTCTAGCATAGTTGATTAAGTCATGCGAACTCTTACAGTGGTAGACTCGCAAATGTAGGGGAAAGTAGGTGTAATGGTCTACCGGATCGTAAGGTGCTAGCTCTTCTGAAAGACTATGTCTCGGTCATCCATTTCTCAAACACCATGTAGTGCGAGAATCCCAACGGAGGAGATCGAGTCTTGTGGGGAAAAGTGCGCAAACCTCTGCAGAGTGTATAAACTAATCATGGTTAGCCGTGTCCCCGGTTATGGACGTTTTGAGTATCTAGTACTTGGATTATCATGTGAATCTCATCATGTTACTTTTTAATTAATATTGTTGGGTTTTACTGATGATGTTTAATTGGGATTGACAGGGTGTCTACACTCTCAATGTTTAACAACCACCATGATAGTTAAAAAAAAATTATTCCTTTGCAGTAGGAAAAAACTGGCTTTATGCAAAAACTCTAACCATAGAGCTTTCCACTAGCCATATATGCATGTAGTATAGCTTTATTCTTTCATTACTCTGTATGTGTTATTTTGCCAGCATATTCCATGTGCTGACCCGTTTCGGGCTACAACGTTCATGTTGCAGACTTTTCAGACAACGAGTAAGGTGCCTTTAGGTCGTGGTTCTATACTCAGTGATGTCGTTGGAGTTGATGGACTCACTTATCTTCCAAGCCTTCCGCTGTTATTGTTATTAGATGGCCTTAAGCCATATTTATTGTAATGAGTTCTCTTTTGAGATATTCGATGTAATAAGTGTGTGATTGCTACTCTGTTATAAATCCTTCAAGTACTGTGCGTTTACTGATCCAGGGATGACACTAATGCACAGAGATTAGACTGTTTGAGGTCTGGTCGCTACAAGATGGTATCAGAGCACACACTGACTGTAGGACACGACCACTAAGCTAAAAGCCCTAAATCACTACACTCTCTTCTCATTTCTGACTCCTCATCTTTTCTACTCTTTTAGGATGGTGGATGCAAGGAACAAGTTCACGCAACGGGATGAAGATACACCCTTTGGACGCCACTTGAAGGAAGTCACTTGATACCTGAACATCGGAGTACCAAGCTTCACCGGGACCTACAACGCCACTTTACCTGAAGAGGAGCGCTGGATGATTCAAGTTCAAGTTCCAGGAAGAACGTTCATGCCAGTCACTGAGCCCATAGAGTTTTCCTTTGATGCACCAACCTGGAGTCTAGGAAAGAGCATGGCAGCCCACATCACAATGGGACGCATTGGAGAAGTTTACCAAAAGGATCTCAAGGATACAATCTACCAGATTTGTGGGCGCCAAGATGAGCAATGGGAGATGATTAGCACCAGGAAGGATAGATCAGTCGCAGCCTTCATCCAGGAGTTGAACCAACACATTCGACGTTAGGAGAACCATATGTGCGCAGGCATGTTAGACTTGAAGAAGGCCATGACCAGGATCACAAAGCTAGAGGAAGAACTCAAGTCTACACGCGATGGATATGAGGATGAAATAGCAACACTAGTAGGGAAGAATGATGATCTGAAGAAGAAGCTCCCGCAACTGGAGGAGAAGATGATTGCACTTGTCCAGAGAACTACATCATCATCAACGACACCGACTCGGACCTAGACTATAGAGATGATGACTATGTTGACGAAGCCGGAGCAGATATCATGGAATCTTGATCGGAGAAGTTTTTCTAGTCGACCACCATAAGAGTAGTAGTATTCCCCCATGTATCTAGTATAGTCCGAGCACTTTTGTAATGATAGTTAGACCGTTGTATGCCCTTGTTTAATTGAATGAAGTGATTTTGTTTGCATTTGTCTCATGTTCATATGGGTAGTGTTTTCTCTCTAGACCTCATTCTATTCTACATTCTCACCTTTTCTAAACCCTCAGATGCCTCCGAGACGTGACAATGGATTTGCTTTCCCACCGGAGCTCACGCAGTTGATCTAGCAGCAGAATGCGTTGATGCAATTGTTTGTCCAGAATCAGAATCAGGGGAACAACAACAACAACCCACCACCACCACCACCTGTTGATCACTTAACCCGTTTCCTTAGACTGAATCCGCCGGTGTTCTCCAGTAGCACCGAGCCGATAGTTGCAGATGATTGGCTCCGCAAGACAGCAAGGGAGTTAACCACTACAGGATGCACAGATGCGGAGAGGGTGCGTTTTGCCGCACATCAGCTGGAAGGACCCGCAGCATCATGGTGGGAAAATTTCACAGCCACTTATCCTATCAACACTGTCACATGGGATCAGTTTCAGCAGGCTTTTCCGTATTGCCCATGTTTCAACAGGAGGTATGGCCATGAAGAAGTGTGAGTTTCGCAACTTGCGCCAAGGAGGACGGACAGTTGGCCAATATGTGGATGACTTTTGTAAGCTAGCACGTTATGCCCCAGATGACGTCGCTACGGATGTAGCTAAGCAGGAGAACTTTTTGGAAGGACTGAATGATGAGCTGAGCATGCAGTTGATGGTAGCAACTTTCAACAACTACCAAGAGTTGGTAGATCATGCTCTTATGATTGAAGGGAAGCAGCAGCGGATTGAGAACCGCAAGAGAAAGTATGGAAAAGGGAAGTACAATTCTGGAGCTCAGCAGAAGCCACGTTTTACCCCGTAATCGGGAGGACATTTCCAGCATACCCATGGAGGAGGTAGCTCGCACAACCATAATGGTTCCAAGAATGGTAACGGGAATGGAGGAAGCAACGGCCAGAACCGTACCAACCCGTCAACCCTAGCCAAGAGAGACCTGAGCCAAGTCACTTGCTTTAAGTGCCAGAAGACTAGACATTATGCCAATGAATGTCCTAAAGCCCAGAATGGGAATGGCAATGGATGTTCAAGAAAGAAGCCAAACCCTTTCAACAGGGGACAGGTGAACCACATTAATGTGGAGGAGGTTGAAGCCCAGTCAGATGCAGTAATAGGTAAGTTTTTGGTTAAGTCATTTACTGCAATCGTTCTTTTTGATACTGGTGCATCGCATTCATACATATCAAGGGATTTGTGGATAAGTATAAACTGCCCACCAAGGTTCTTAGAACACCTATGTTAGTAAGCTCACCAGGAGCGGAGTATATGGCCAGTCGAGGATGTTTTCAAGTGACATTGAGTATAGGTAGGCATGTTTTCCCCTCGGATTTGATCATTTTGGAATCCCAAGGCTTGGATGTAATTTTGGGTATGGATTGGCTGTCGATGTATGGAGGAAACATCGATTGCGTCAGTAAGTCAATTTTGCTTACCACCCCAGAAGGAAGAAGGATCAAGTATGTATCACGGCATGAGCCGAAGAGGACACAAGTAATATCCTTATCAGGAGTTGTGCAGGAGGAAGTACCAGTGGTGAAGGATTTCTCTGATGTATTTCCCGAAGAATTGCCAGGCATGCCACCGGATAGAGACATTGAGTTTTTGATTGAGCTTTTGCCAAGCACAGGGCCGATATCAAAAAGACCGTACCGGATGCCCGCACAAGATTTGGAGGAGACTAAGAAGCAAATTAAGGATTTATTGGATAAAGGCTATATTCACCCAAGTTCTTCACCTTGGGGATCACCGGTGCTTCTAGTGGAGAAAAAGGATGGATCTTTGTGGATGGTTGTTGATTATCGAGGACTAAATGAAGTGACCATCAAGAACAAGTACCCACTGTCGATGATCAATGATTTGTTTGACCAATTGCAAGGAGCTAAGGTATTTTCCAAGATCGATTTGCGATCAGGGTACCATTAGTTGAAGATTCGAGAGCAGGATATACCTAAGACAACTTTTACCACCAGGTATGGGCTATATGAGTATACCGTTATGTCATTTGGTCTGACTAACGCACCTGCGTATTTCATGAACATGATGAACAAGGTGTTTGTGGAATTTTTGGATAAGTTCGTCGTGGTGTTCATTGATGATATTTTGGTTTACTCGAAGAATGAGGAAGAGCATAAGGAGCATTTGCGTTTGGTACTGGAGAAGCTCAGAGAACATCAGTTATATGCCAAGTTCAGCAAATGTGAGTTTTGGTTGAAGGAAGTCGGATTCCTCGGACATGTTATATCCAGAGAAGGAATAACAGTATATCCCACCAAGGTTGTCACTGTGACAAATTGGGTAGCACCAACAACAGTTGGAGAGATCCGGAGTTTTCTTGGGCTGGCAGGATACTACCGGAGTTTCATTGAGAATTTCTCGAAGATTGCGAAGCCTATGACGGAATTGTTAAAGAAGGATACCAAGTTCAAATGGACTGAGGAATGTGAGGCCAGTTTCCAGGTGTTGAAGAAATGTTTGGTTACATCACCAGCGTTGATTCTGCCTGATCAGCATAAAGATTACGAAGTATATTGCGATGCTTCACGTCGAGGACTTGGAGCAGTACTTATGCAGGAGGGAAGAGTTGTTTCATATGCTTCTCGATAGCTTAAGCCTCATGAGCTGAATTATGCCACACATGATTTGGAGTTAGCAGCCGTAGTGCATGCTTTGAAGACATGGAGACACTTTCTCATCGGAAACCATTGAGAGGTGTATACGGATCACAAGAGTTTGAAGTACATTTTCACACAGAAGGAATTGAATCTCAGGCAAAGGAGATGGTTGGAACTCATTAAGGATTATGATATGAGATTGCATTATCACCCCGGAAAGGCTAACGTAGTAGCCGATGCATTGAGCCGTAAGAGCCATGTCAACACACTAATGACCGGAGATTTACCAAAGGAGTTAGCCGAGGAGCTTCGTGAGCTATGTTTGGAGATAGTCCCGAGAGGCTATGTAGCAGCATTGGAGATTCAGTCCACCCTGATGGATAAGATCAGAGAAGCTCAGAAGACTGACAAGGAGATTGCCTCTATAAAGGAGAAGATGAGCAAAGGAAAAGCTAAAGGATTTCGTGAGGATGAGCACGATACCTTATGGTTTGAGGACCGCGTTTATGTGCCCAATGACCCGGAAATCAGGAAGTTGATTCTACAGGAGGCCCATGATTCGCCATATTCGATTCACCCAGGAAATACCAAGATCTATTTGGATTTGAAGGATACTTTCTGGTGGACCGGAATGAAGAAGGATATAGCGGAGTATTTAGCAGTATGTGATGTCTGTCAGAGAGTGAAGGCAGAGCATTAGAAGCCAGCAGGATTGCTACGCCAATACCCGAATGGAAGTGGGATAAGATAGGAATGGATTTTATCACAAGATTGCCCAGGACTCGTTCAGACTATGATTCGATTTGGGTTATAGTTGATCGTTTGATGAAGGTAGCTCATTTCATCCCAGTGAAGACCACTTACACCAGTGCTAAGTTGGCTAAGATCTACATGACTAGGATCGTATGTCTGCATGGAGTTCCGAGGAGTATTGTATCAGATAGAGGAACCCAGTTTACCTCAAAGTTCTGGAATCAGTTGCACAAAACCTTGGGTACCAGGCTAGAGTTCAGTACAACTTTTCACCCGCAGACAGATGGACAGACCGAGAGAGTCAATCAGATTTTGGAAGATATGCTAAGAGCTTGTGCCCTAGATTATGGATCTAGTTGGGACGATAATTTACCATATGCAGAATTCTCCTACAACAACAATTATCAATCTAGTTTGAAGATGGCCCCTTTCGAAGCTTTGTACGAAAGGAGGTGCAGGACCCCGTTATCGTGGGATGAAGTTGGAGACCGCTAGTTGTTTGGACCGGATTTGATTAAGGAGTCTGAACAGAAGGTGAAGTTGATTCACGATAGGCTCAAGGTAGCCCAATCCAGGCAGAAGAGCTACGCAGATTCTAAACGCAAGGAGACAGTTTACGAAGTCGGAGACAGAGTTTATCTTCGTGTATCTCCACTTCGGGGAGTTAAGCGCTTTGGAGTTAAGGGAAAGTTAGCGCCAGGTTTTGTGGGACCATACAAAGTTCTGGAGCGAATGGGAGAAGTTGCTTACAAATTGGAATTGCCCGAAGGATTGTCAGGAGTTCACGATGTGTTCCACATTTCCCAGTTGAAGAAGTGCCACGTAGAGATGGCTGATATACCGCTGAGAGATAGAATACCGCTGGAAGCGATTCAGTTGGATAGTGATTTGACCTATGAGGAGAAACCAGTCAAGATCCTCGAATATGCCAGCCGAGTCACCCGTAGCAAGGTTATCAAGTTTTGCAAAGTTCAGTGGAGCCACCACACCGAGGATGAAGCCACCTGGGAGCGAGAGGAAGATCTGCTGAAGGACCACCCTCACCTATTTTCTAGCCAACCCGAATCTCGAGGGCGAGATTCATCTTAAGGGGGGTAGGTTTGTAACATCCCAAATTTTCAATTTGGAATGTTATACATAGATCATCGTTGCATATCATATTTTATTGCATTTTGGCTTGATCCTAGAAATTTCACACAACTCAAGGACCCATAGAGAGAGTTGGGAATTTTGTTATTTTCATATTTGAGTTTTATCAAATTTTGAAAATAGGATTATTTGATTTTATTTATTTTATCTTCAATTATTTCTATTATGAAAATATGAGAGAGGGAATAAAATGACTTTCCGAAAATAAAGAAATACTGATGATTTAATAATAAAATCAAATAAGATTTTATTTTGGAGTTTATTGCTATTTTATTTGAATTTAGGAAAAATGCGCATTTTTCAAAATTGCATTTAGGCCCCAAATAAATGTTCATTTGAACCAGCTTGATTTTAGAAGTCGGGGAAATTTTATTTTGGGATTTTTGGAGTCCGTTTAGTATTTCTTTTATTTGTTTTTCTGCGCGTAATGTTTAAAAAAACGAAACCGACTTTGGGCCGTGTTCGGCTAGGACTCCGCGTAGGCGGGGCCTTTATAATGCACCGCCCGAGCCCACGAGCCACCAGCCCGCCCCGCGCCCAAACCCTATCCCTAAGCCGCCGCCGCCGCCGCCGCCACCGCCGCTGCCACGCCAACCCTGCCGGATCCCGCGCCGCCGCCGCCCGCCGCCGCCGACGCCGCCGCCCGCCGCCACCGACGCCGCCGCCGCCCCGGACGCCGCCGCCGACCCTGCCGGACCCTGCCGCCACCCTCGCCGGAGGTAGCCGCCGCTTCGCCGCCGGGTTTTCCTCGAGAAAACCGTTCGGTTTTCCGTCGGTTTTTCGTTGAGCTTTTAAAAAAAACTAGATCTGTTTTTTCGGTTTAGTTTATTTAGCGGACGTTCGTCCGTACGTTTGTTTTAACGAACGGTTTTCTTCACTTAGCCACAGACAGCGAACGTTCGTTCGTTAGCCTGTTCGTCAGTTTTCTTTTTCTCGGATTTTCCGCGATTATTTCTGATCGCGATTTTCGATCTATTTTTCGTTTTAGTATATCTTTTCGCTCGTTTATCAGAATCAGGCGATTCAAGCGCCTAGAGTTTCGTCTCGAAACCCTCTTTCTGTTTAACCAACTCAAACAAGTTTTTGCTACTGTAAAATTTGACTTAAGTCCAGATTAGTAAACGAAGCTTGTTTCTTTCGCCATTTGACTTTCGTTGCTTCGTTTGATTTTATTCTTTTTGCAAACAGGAGTTCTTAAGTTGAACTTTCTGGTTAGATCTCTTATTTGAGATTTAGCCGTGCATTACATGAGTACTTATTGTATGCTTGTTTGTTTGCGATAGAGTACCCGGAGTGCGCCGCTTGGTACTTTGAATCTCTAGGTTTCACGGATCTTCAGCAAGGCAAGTAACACTTTGATCATACCTCTTTACTACCTAGTTTTATTGCATTAGATCAATCCTCAAACAATTGCATGATTAGGATCTGATTAATATGTGGGTTTTGGGAAGTAGATGAGGTAGTACCTATTACCTTTTTTATTATCAAACCCTTGGGAGTTACTCTACGTTTGCTTATTATGCCATGCTATGCTAGTAGACGTGGATTGGGTGAGTGTATCCATGACAGATGTGAGTTTGTTTAATTAATGGTTTATTTAAGGTGGCAACTTTAACACACATCTGGGTGGATTGAGGTACCTGGGTATTCCAGGATTGCCTGTTTTTCTTTATGGACTGCCACCCAGGCTCAAAGGGATCATGAGATTATTCATGCTAGAAACTTCCGTGTGCAGCCACAAGCCACTATGGGCTCTAGCATAGTTGATTAAGTCGTGCGAACTCTTACAGTGGTAGACTAGCAGATGAAGGGGAAAGTTGGTGTAACGGTCTACCGGATCGTAAGGTGCTAGCGCTTCTGAAAGACTATGTCTCGGTCATCCGTTTCTCAAACACCATGTAGTGCGAGAATCCCAACGAAGGAGATCGAGTCTTGTGGGGAAAAGTGCACAAACCTCTGCAGAGTGTATAAACTAATCATGATTAGTCGTGTCCCCGGTTATGGACGTTTTGAGTATCTAGTACTTGGATTATCATGTAAATCTCATCATGTTACTTTTTAATTAATATTGTTGGGTTTTAATGATGATGTTTAATTGGGATTGACAGGGTGTCTACACTCTCAATGTTTAACAACCACCATGATAGTTAAATTTTTTTATTCCTTTGAAGTAGGGAAAAACTGGCTTTATGCAAAAACTATAACCATAGAGCTTTCCACCAGCCATATATGCATGTAGTATAGCTTTATTCTTTCATTACTCTGTATGTGTTATTTTGCCAGCATATTCCATGTGCTGACCCGTTTCGGGCTGCAACGTTCATGTTGTAGACTTTTCAGACAACGAGTAAGGTGCCTTTAGGTCGTGGTTCTATACTTAGTGATGCCGTTGGAGTTGATGGACTCACTTGTCTTCCAAGCCTTCCACTGTTATCGTTATTAGAAGTCCTTAAGCCATATTTATTGTAATGAGTTCTCTTTTGAGACATTCGATGTAATAAGTGTGTGATTGCTACTCTGTTATAAATCCTTCAAGTATTGTGCATGTCAGCATTACTGATCCAGGGATGACACTGATGCACAGAGATCGGACTGTTTGAGGTCTGGTCGCTACATTATTAAGCAATGGTAAAGGAAGTAATGCAGATAAGGTTCATGATAGTGACACATCCTTGTTTGTCTCCAACAAAGCTGATAAAACAGCTAAGGAAGACTATCTTGAAGACATCGAGACAACCCCAAAGTCCTGTCTTGGTTTAGTGTTCGAGTTACTAGCCACTACCGCCTGCACAAGCTATTCAAACTCACTGTCTGAATCTGTTCGGTTTCTTGAGTCTCAACTACAAGCTGAAAGACATCGATCAGTTGTGCTGCGACAAGAAGCGAAAGGACTGCGGAAGTCCCTGGAGCATTCAGATGCATAATTTCTGGTGCAACAGCAAGCGTTGGAGGATTTTAGCGCCAAACAGGACAAAGCTAATCAGCTTGCTAAGCTTATTGCCAACATGGTGGATACCCAGGATAACGTTTCTTGAGCTCTTCTGAAGTTGTTTCAGTTATGCTCTTGTTTTGCTGCCGCGTTTGTTTGCACTGGTGGCCAATTTTGATGGCCAGTGTATGTAATATGCTACTTTGTTCCCTATATTTGCACTGGTGGCGAACTTTGATGCCCCGTGGATGTAATATGTGTAATAGCGGTAATAGACTAGCCTTAATTGCTTGCTTATTTATTTCCTTATTGTCTTGTTTAGTTGTTTGCTTGTAGTCATTGCAGTTCTTTTTCTGTGTTTTTCTAGTGGCCACAATAGCCTATTTTTGGTAACTAGGCCAAAATAATCATGGCAACACACGGACTGTTGTAACCATGGGCCTCCTACAGGCTGTATGATCCATGGGCCTTCATCCGGCCGTAGGATCCATTGGCCTTCTATACGGGTCGTGGGATCCATCGGCCTTCTATACGGGCCTTAGGGTCCATGGGCCTTCTACGGGCCTTAGGGTCCATGGGCCTTCTACGGGCCATACGATCCATGGGCCTTCTACGGGTTGTACTATCTATGGGCCTCATACGGGTTGTAGGATCCATGGGCCTTATACGGGGAGTATCATCATTTCGCCAATCATGGGCCGTACTATTCATGGACCATAACGGGCCGTTAATAGGCCGTATTTGATAACTCTATGAAAACAACCCAACGGTTTTTTTACATGAAAACGGCCCAACATATTAATGGTCCGCAAACGGACCGACTGTAACGACGGGCTGAATTTGGCCCACAAGCAGAAAATGACTGTAACGGGCCGTATGTAATCGAGTGCTGCAAATGAGCCCAAGAATCAATGGGCCCTGATAAGGCCGAAAGATAACTTGGGCTGGAAACGCCCCAATAGAATAACGGGCCATTAATGGGTATAAAGTGATACATTGTTCATTACGGGCCAGTTTCACCACGGGCCGTTAATGGGAGAAGAGTTACAAATGTCCTCATATGGGCCGAAAGAAGTCATGGGCCACACATGAGCCGGAAGTTAAAACGGGCTGAATCATATTGGACGGCCCAGATGACGCTGTTGGGCCTAATTCGGATAGGGCATAACGGGCCCTGGGTTAGTGGTCTGTAAATGGGCTATACGCGAACAGGCCATTAACAGGCTTTTCATGGGCCGGGCCGCCACCTTTTGACCAAGTCAAATGGGCCGGCCTTTTCACAGGATGGGCCTCTGTTGGGCTGTGCCACATGTCGTCGTATCATAGGCGACTTCGGTCCAATGAACGGATGACATCTGTCCCAACGGTGAGCCGACACGTGTTTCCTCCAGCCAATGATGATTTTACACATGGAAAATCCCCATTGGCCGGGCTGTTAACGGGTTACCGGATCCAAAACCCAACCCGATAGCTTAACGGCATTTCGTTACGGTGGATGCCACGTGTCAGTCACCCTTGACGAAAGCCCTTATGTGACGCGCGACTTATCATCATGGAAGTGGACACTTCCGTGATGATAATTTTAGTAATGTCATGGAACACTTCTACGACAGCACAGGTATGACTATCTTGATTCTGTCATAAATTTGTCATGGATGTACATGCATGACAAAAAAAGCGACCTATTGTAACAAACACGTATCATCACGGAAGTGTATTTTTTTGTAGTGTGTTAAGTCTAGGTAATGAGGATCCCACTATTTTGGAGGGTGTTGAATCTTATTCCAATAACTATGAAAGTAGATTTGGAGAGGTCATAACTTTATTTAGTGATGAATCCACTACTTTGGAAGAGGTTTCAATTGACTATGATAGAAAACTTGCTATCTATGGTTATTATTGTGATGATAAGTATGCTATAAAGAGTAATGATATCCATGAAACATGTCATCATCATTTTAATGCTCAAATTGATTATGTAAATCAAGTATCACATGATAGTTATTGTGTTGAGTTTGCTCCCACTACTATTCATGAGAATAAATTTTCTTATGTGGAGAGTAATAAAATTTCCATGCTTGTAGGTCATGAAAAGAATACTTTCTGTGATAGTTATATTGTTGAATTCATTCATGATGATACTGAAAATTATTATGAGAGGGGAACAAATGCTTTTACATATCTCAATAATCTCAAGTTTCCTCTCTATGTGTTGAAAGTTTTGAAGTATTACTTGTTTTGCCTTCCTATGCTAGTTGATTCTTGATCCATGAATTATTTTCTCACAAAATCCCTATGCATAGGAAGTGCGTTAGGCTTAAATGTGCTAGTCATAAGCTTCATGATGCTCCCGTTATGTTCAATTCTTATCTTTTATGTGAGCATCATTGAAATCATCATGCCTAGCTAAAAAGGCATTAAAGAAAGCGCTTGTTGGGAGACAGCCCAATAGTTACCCCTACTATTTTTGTGTGTTCAGATGATTAGTCTATTGTAGTAATCATGTTTTTAGGTTTTGTTTCAATAAAGCGGCAAGTAAAGCCTTTGGGATAGTGTGGATGATAGTTGATTTGATTCTATGCAAAAACAGAAACTTTTGCACCCAATGACAAAATTGTTAAATATCAGTGGAGAGTCAAAAAGTTCTGAATATTTTACACATTAATGACCTACAAATTTTACGTTTTCCTAATTTTTAAGAATTATTGGAGTTATAGAAGTATGGTCATTGTTCAGATCATTATAGACTGTTCTATTTTTTATAGATTCTGTTTGCAATGATAGTTTGCTTGTTTTATGGTTTCTATGGCTTATATTTCTTAATACAAATTGTAGAAATTATAGAGTGCAGTAGGCATTATGTGTAAAAAATTATAAATCTTGTCTTTGACAGTACACAAGTGGATGATTTGTTTTACTATGTTAACCCATCTCACGAAGTTCCGCTAAGTTTTGTGTGATTGAAGTTTTCAAGTTTTGGGTGAGATATCAATATGAGGAGAATAAGCAGTGGCAAGACCCAAAGATTGGGGATTCCCAAGGCACTCCAAGGTAATACTCAAGGAAGATCCAAGCAACTAATCTTGGGGATGCCCCGGAAGGCATCCCCTCTTTCGTCTTCAACATTATCGGTAACCTCACTTGAAGCTATATTTTTATCCGTCACATGGTATGTGTTTTTCTTGGAGCGTCATTTTATTTTATTAGGATTTAGTTTCTATTATTTAGAGTAATGTTTTGCATCTTTCATTTCAATAAAAATGTCAAGTATAGCCTTTACCATGCTTATTTTGCAAGTCTACATGTTGCTGTTTAAAAACAGGAAGTTTTATATCATTGTCTGAATTCTTCTGGAAAGTCAGAACGTGATAAAATCTTTAAATTTTTACACACTAAGATAAAACAAGTTTTCTACAGTGTGGTAATTTTTTAATTTTTGGAGTTAGGGAAGTATGAATCTTCTTGCATTCTTTATAGGCAGTCCTGTTTACACAGATTGTTGTTATGTTTGCATTGTTTGCACATGTTTGCTTGTTTAATGATTCTATTTGAGGATAGGAGTACTAAATATGCAGAGGAATTTACTATGTAATGCTAAATAATAATTTTACTGACTTGCTACAATATAGAATGACAAGGTTATTGCATTGATTTATACTAACTTATCTCACAAGTTCTTGCTGAGTTTTGTGTGGATGAAGTTTTTAAGATTTAGGGAAACCGTGATATAAAAGAAATTAAGGAGACAAAACGGCTCAAGCTTGGCGATGCCCAAGGCATCCCAAGATACTATTTGAAGAAGTCTCAAGCATCTAAGCTTGGGGATGCCCTAGTAGGCATCTCACCTTTCTTCATCAACAATTATCGGTTAGCCTTGGTTGAGCCTAAGTTTTTGCTTCTTCACATGATGTGTGCTATTCTTGGAATGTAATTTTATTATGTTTTGCTTGCTGTTTTAATAAAACTAGCGGGTGTACCCGCGCATTTGCGCGGCTAGATTAACTTTTATATATTCTGTATTTTTCTTGTTTTTTAAACACTTGTTTAATGTTTTTATAAAGTTTTAATGTTATTTTTTTGTTTTTTAATATTTGTTGTTTTCCCATTTTATTTTGTTTATTTAAAGGTACTTAGCATAACAGGATGACATATGCTAGTCTTATTTTTTTAGGAAAATACACCGTTTGGTGCATTTTAAATAACTATTATCATCCCCGAAAATAGATATGTTTATTATGACATTCATCTTGCTTCCTTGAGATATGACATGCACACTTAATAGGGTGATTTGAGCTTTATCACGGAAAATAACTAATCAGTCAGGTTTGGTTTTATTTCATTGGCATAAGGTCATATGTGATGAGAGCCCTATAGTTATTGACACACACCTTATTTTAAGTTGATGGTACACCAGTTAACTAATATTAATTAGATTGATGAAGAAATAGAAAATTGTGAATGGTGTTGGCAATGTAATGTAGATTTGATCTATTTTATATTTTTGATAAATGATCTGCATATAGTTTTTGTAAAACATGTTTATTTTTTCTTGTGACATTCACGTAATATTTAAATTACTCCCTCTGTTCATTTTTATAAGGCTTTGTAGATTGTTTCACACATTATGCAAAATAACTCAATTTCACTTGTTTGAAACGACTTATAAAAGTGAATGGATGAGTATTGTTTTTTTAAGGTTCTCATGTATTTTATTTAGCTTTACATATGCGTTGTTTTTTAAATTATGTATGTGTTATATGTTTGATCTTTAGTCCATTTATTTTTTATTTCTTGTAAAAATATATGGTAATGATTGTTTTATTTTTTTATAAATTTATGAAGCAAATGGACCCAATTGTATCAGAAACGAAATATGAAGTTGCATCTTTATTTTTTACCCGTCTCAGTTTATTTAGTCAAAACTATGTAACACGTCTTTCATAATTTAAAAAAGAAACTGTGTAACGTGCTTCCCATCCCACCATGTTTTTTTAGAAGAAATGTGCACGTCTTTTTTTTGAAGGGATGTACGCTGCTCCTTCTTAGTTGTGCTAGAGGAAAAGAATGCGCACATTTCTTCTTTGCCTTTGAAGGGTAGTTGAAAGAAACTGAGGCGGCCCTTCCATGGGTGATTCTGCCCCAAATCTGAGTGCCCTACCCATCCATGGGGCGATGCTGTACCAAATCGCAAGGGGAAAAAGAAATTGAAGCTGCTGCTCCAAATCTGAGTACCCTGCCCGTCCATGGGGAGATGCTCTACCAATTCGCAAGTGTAGCTATTGTAGCAGTTTGATTTGCTTGCCCATCCATGGCCAAATCTTGGAGGAGGTGATCTTTGTGGCCATTTTTTGCCGAGGCCAGGACATGCGCTGCGGATCTGGCGTCTCCCACCAGCGATGCGGCGTCTCACTTTTGCCTATGTAGTTCATTGCCGCTGAGACATATGGCTGTGTCGTTGGGTTTGGGGCCCATCTTCTGTGTGTCGTTCCTGTCATCTTAGGGTGCGGACATGCTGACAGGTATGAGTCGCTTTGTGCTCTCCCATTCGCCTCTTGCTTTGCATAATGTTCATCGTAATTTCATTTACCAATTTTTTTTGCTGAATGTACGCCTCTCCTTAGTTTCTAGCAGAGGGGAAAAACATAGTTCCTTCTTTCCTTCGTCCTTAATGGGAAAAAAAGAAGGGCGCGTCTACTGGGCGGCCGGCTGCCCAGTAGAGCGATCCAGCGGTTGGTCAAATAAGGTAAGTATCTGTCCCTTTCATTGTCAGAAAAAGAAAACAAAGGAAACAACCACCCGTCCTACTGTTTGGGCAGCCATTGCATGCATGCGTCTAGTGTTTGCATGCCGATGCATTAATGTTCCTAACGTTCGTCTCTTGTGCATTAATTTTTGGTTTTCAAAATTATAAAAGACATATCTTCTAAACCGCGTGTCGAAATTCAGATCCGTTTTCACCATTGAAACCCACGCGACGTGCTCTTCAAAAGTAGATCCCGCATGGGGATGTTTCCACGAGCTAGTCTTCCTGCCAACTAAACATCAATATGTGTGCAACTAGACTACATGCTGCGCCAACTGAGCATATGTGTGTCAATAGTCCTTCTGTCAACTAAATATTAATGTGTGTACAACTAGACTACATTCCCGCGCCAACTGAGCATGTGTGTGTCAATAGTCTTGCCAACTAAATATCAATGTGTGTGCAACTAGACTACATTCCCGCGCCAACTGAGCATATATGTGTGTAACTAGTCCTGTCAACTAAATATCAATGTGTGTGCAACTAGACTACATTGCCGCGTCAATTACGCATATGTGTGTGCAACTAGTGTCCTGCCAACTAAACATCAATATATGTGCAACTAGACTAAATTACAAGCCAACTGAGCATATGCACGTGCAACTAGTCCTTCTAGCAACTAAACATCAATGTGTGTGCAACTAGACTACATTATAAGCCAACTAAACATTAATGTGTGTACAAACTAGACTAAATTACAAGCCAACTGATTTTAAAAAAAGTTGCACGATATAGTACTAAAGTTGCACAATGCAATACTTTAGTTGCACCATATAGCATCAAAATTGGCATCAAAAAAAATTCGTCGAAACATATCCATGCGGGATCTAGTTTTAAAGATCTCGTCGCGATGAATCTAACGATGAAAACGGAACTGAATTCCGACATGTGGTTTAAAAGATATGACTTTAAAAGAATTTGAAATCCCGAAATAAAAGTACGTGGATCTGTTTTCTCTAACTGATGAGACTAGTGTGAACATATTTAATGCCAGCACCCACATGCGCTACGAGACAAAAAAATACGCATGCATGTGTGTGACAGACGCGGCCGCTCGGAAACACCAAAAAGCGCACGGCCACTTTTTAGATTTTGGGAAAAAAGAAACGGAGGCCGCTTGCCATCACCAAATTGATTCCCAAACCATTATGGCTGATTCATTCCTTCCTATTTCTTTTCGTGTAGGTACTGGCGCAGTTTGCCGTTGAGCAGGGTGCATGGATGCGTTCGTCGCATTCTCGATGATGTGGATCCTCGACAACCTCGTTGAGTCCGGCAGTGCGTTCTCAAGTTTCGGCCAAGTTGATGGCCTCTTCTTGGCTTACAGCTAGAGGTCTATGGCAGAGGTGTTGTAGTTTGGCCCAGTGGAGGAGGCTGCGAGGGAAATCACCGAGTCAACTACTGAGTGAGTTATTAGATCTGACATCTAAAGAATACAAATAGCAGCTGACGACCATGAGATGCTGGCCTCCTCATTGTTCTTGTTGTCAGGCCAATACTAACTCATTGTTCTTGCGGTCAGGCTACTACTAACTGTAAGTGCCAACTAAAAATTATTTCTTGTACTTTATCCATAGCAGTATTGTACTCCATGTATTTTTAATTTTTTCTTTGCAAGAAATTATGCCTTTTCTCTTAATAAAGGCCTTATGAACCGCAAGTTGGTTCATATGTGTAAATTATTTTCTTAAACTGCAAAGTCCTTGCCTTCTTTGTGCTAATCTGTCACCTTGGATATAAATTTTGTTATAGGTTTGTTGAGTAGTTCACTTGTGCCAGCAAGACGCCATTGATTTGCTTATATCCAGTCGTGCTATTAAGTTACTGATGAAGCAAGGTATGTTCCTTTCTATTGTGCTGGTGTTATATAGGTTTGCTAAAGTATAGTTTCTTCAAATTGTGAAGTAAATCCTAATGTGCGGAAGTCTGGTCTTGTAGTATGTTCTTGTCTATTGCGTTGGCCTCGTAAAGATTTTCCTAAAATAGCATGTGCATAAAGGAAACTACATGAAGAAAGTTATCAATCTATTTTAAACTAAGAACATTGGTAACGTCCACACCCTGAATCTAATAAGTATCCTTCTTATCATGGTTGATGTCACTCAAATACTATTACTTATCTTGGTCGATACAAATAGACTGTCGCACTATTTATTTCATAAGCTACTGATCCACTAATTATTTGGATAACATCCTTTTTCTCCTGACCTTTGATTTCGGTACTTCATCTTCATCTTCAAGCAATGTATTTTTGGCTTTTGCTTTAACATGTTTCTTGTTCCCGCAAACACCTTTTCCCTTTTTTTAGGCATATTCGTCTTAGTGCATTCATCCTCTGACTCATCTGATATTACAACAGATCTCAGTCTCCTTTTAGTGCCACTGCGGAGCTCACGTGATGATGATGGTATTTTGTCTTGACGCTTATCTTTATTTAATGTAGTCCCATTGCTGTCATGTGGCTCCTCTTTCACAGGCACCAGTTCACATGAAAGTTTGCCAGATGAAACTTTATTATTCTATGACTGCAAAGATAAACATTTTGAAAATTAGACACATCTCTAAAATCTGAAGTGTGTACATTGTTAAAAAAACAATCACCTTTCTATCTGGCATGTTTTGCTTCTTCATTAACACAGTGTCCACCTCATCATCCATTAAGGAATTCTAAAAATGGTAAAAAGTTAATGCAGCTTTACCTCCTCGGCTTTATTGTCCAAATAGAGCATCTCAAGCCTATCATCAGGCACAAATGTTCTTTTTACGGCATAGTTTTGTGTGCCAAATGTTAGATTATTATCATTGAGCTTGAATCTAAATATGAGTCTTTTTCCACATAATTGTTGAATAATCTTTGGCGCTTCTTCCGATTTCCCATCCTGTGTGTCCAGCAGATTAGATGCAGATGTATTAAGCAATCTTGTAGCCTCCTCATCAAATAAAGTGCAACTTGTAGTAGATGTATGGTCACTAATTTGGAGTCGAACAGGGTACCTAACACATGATTCCTGGTAGTGGAGAGTAAATATAATATAACATTTTTTTCATATTTTAGTAATATAATATGCTTACCATGGTGTGACCTTTTCTGGATATATACCACAACTCTTGCAATAATAATGGTCACTAATTTGTGGCACTTATCACATGACATGTACCACCATTGAATATTTTCTTGCAAACGATCCACTGTAGCTATGACAGTGAACACAAAATCCTAAAGAAAACAACATTAGCATTTGGGTGGGGTGTGGGATTAAGAGGCATATATAAGCACAATATGGTTTCATTGTAACTAATATTAAATGAATTGTCCATGCAGGTCTTATCGCGTATCACGGAGATTGATGATATCATTTATTGGAATTTTGATGCGTTACCTGGTCTGGCTGGTTTCCGTGCCTCATTGCAGTAAGTTCTTCTAATGTTCTCCTCCTATAAAACATCTGTTCTTCTAGTGTTCCTTGATTACTTCTATCTATACTGCCCATCTTTGGTAAGGTTTCTTCGGCTGAGTTCCTGCACATGTATGAAGTAAATAAGAATATACAACCTTTAATCAACCTGACTTAGTAATTATGAGTGAAAAAATATAAATCGGTGGTGTTTCATACCTATCAAGAAGTTCTTGTATTTCTGGTATATCCAGATCTATATATATCCTTGTGGCACTCGTTGACTTTAGGCACAAACCTATTTAATCATTCAGTTAGAATTTGTAAATGATACGAATAGCATGTAAGATTTATGCACTTACCATTGAATCTCTGCACCATCGTTGATGTGATAATAAGGACAGTTTGGCTGCCGATTACATCCTCGGTCAAAAAATAAGCAAACTTTCCCCACAACGTGATTCTGATTTTATCACCCCTAAAGAATATAATCTAAGAAGTTAGTGCTAACCACATGGGGGAGGTTTAGTTAAATTTGAGACATGCATATGCACTTACTCTGGCATTAGGATTTCAATCTTGCGGATATATGAAGGTTGTGGGTTCCTTTTTGTTATTCTTGTCTCCACTGGCTTCATTTGAGTTAGTAGTCCAATGACATCTGCATATTTGGAGATTATAGTGATATAAAAATTAGAAATATCCATTATTTGGAGGTCGTAATTACATCCATAAACATACCTGAGCATTGTGTATCTTTTTCCGCCCTTTCTTCTAGTGTGTCCATGGTAGCAAACTCAAAGTAATATTCCGGGAAAACTTCCGAAGATCCTTTTATTTCCTTTAACTTTGTATTGTATGCAAAATATATTTTAATTTCATTGCTCACTGGCCTATATTTTGTGGATTCCACGACCTTAAAATTGTTGAATCCATAAATAGACTTTTCATTGATCTTTGATCTAAAAGTGTCTATAAGATTCTTCCAGATAGTAGCATGGATTGTAGATAGTAGCATGGATTGTTTCACCCTATTAAAAGAATCAAATAGGGTTAGTAAGTTGCTTCATCCGATAGAAAAATTCTAATTTAATATATTAGAAAACAGACCTGCTCATCCATCAGTATCATATCTAGGCTAATAAGCTCATCGGTCGTAGGATTCACTGAATCCCACATTCTCATTACTTTCACTTGAATATTCCAATTCTATCCCCTTGTAGTTAAGTCACTCAACTTCTTGTATGCCATATTCCTATATCTTCAAAACTAACAGGGAACAATTTATCAATTGATATAGTATTTATGAAGATTCTATCCATCAAAAGTAAGCTTGTGAAATAACAATTACCAAATCTGATGATTCAGGCTAGATTTGCTTTGGCTTCAATTCTTTCGACTTAGATTGGAGCAGGCGTCGCTTCGTCGGGCGCTGAGCGTGCTTTCGCGTGACTATGTCGGGCGTCGAGTGAAGCGGCTGGAGGTGGCTTTTTCGTCTGGACGTTGAGTCGCGTGTGATGTGTTCAAGTCATCGTGGTCGTTGGCTTCTAATTGTTTGGTGGGTACTTGTGCGTCCGTGTGTACTTATTTATATACTTTTAGGTGTCTTGGATTGTGGTGGCTGAGACCGGCTGCAAATCAGACGCCAACACCGTGTGCAAATCAGACTTATGCACCGTGTGCAAGTCAAACTTGTTTTATTTGCATGTATTTGTTCCTGATCTGGAACTTTCCTCACGTGAGGTGGTTGTCCTTGTTTGTTAATAATAGGCTCCTTATTTGTTTAGGTTAGAGTAATAATTTTTTTTTTGCTTATCATTGATCCATCGACGGGAAGTTCTTTTTCTACTATATTTTTTTTGGAACCTATGTGGAGTACTTCAACGTGGCATGTTCTGCTATATGTACACGTATTATATTCTTACGTAACGCTTTCATATTTTAATCTCAGCCGTCAAGACATAAAATCAAGGATCAAGATAATTTAATCTATGTGGACGCACGTGCTGGCTTGTTTGCCTATCGTTTTAATTAGATAATAGATACTTAGATCTGAAAGTTTTTAATGAGAGAGAGAGTCCTCAAATAGCTACCCATTTACTTAAATACTCGCTTGATCTTCATTTATATCTTTTTGGTGTAGCTTGTCATTTACTCTTGTGCTTCACTTATATCCTATAAGTAAATTGTTGAATGAATTGAATATCATGAAGTTGAAATTATATGTTCATATCATGCCTAGTAGTAGCTTCACATTGGTTTTAGAAAGTGAAATCTTTTGAAGCTTGACAATCACAATATTGGTCAAACAAGCAATTCATGAAGGATTAGTATAAGGAAGAGAACTTTCACATACAAATATATTATCTTAGACATCTTTTATGATTGTGAATACCCATTAATTATTGAAACTTGGGAAAATTAGTTGAAGTTGGACAAGGAAGACAACATAATGAGTTATGGTTGTGTATATTTGCATAGAAGTTATATTGTTATGGATCCTCCAACATGTGGTGTTTGATTAGGATCATTTGCTAGCCAAAAATTCGTACTAAGTAGAGATACTACTTGTGAATCCAGAAAGCCCTAAACCCAGTGTACACCATACCGCCTATGGATTGAATAAGATCCTTCAAGTAAGTTGTCATCGGTGCATAAAGCAATAAAAATTGCTCCTAAATATGTTTGATCTTTTATTGTAAGAGAAAATAAGCGTTGGACAAACTTGTGATGGCAAAATAATAAAAGCGATAGGCTGCATAATAAAGGTTGCTATCATAAGGCGCAATATAACATAACGTTCCTTTGCATTAAGAGATTGCACATCCAAAAATAAAAAGCGCATGACAACCTATGCTTCCCTCTAAAGGGCATATCTTCTAGTTTTGAGTATTTACTTTTATGCAAGAGTCAATAGTATCCATTCTCATTTCAACCTCAATTATTCTCTAGTTGGAAAGCATCATGTGGTGGGGAAAGATCTGGGCACATATGTCCAATGAAATATATCTGATTATGAGTTATTATTTTTGACAATTATCTCTATGATAAATGAGTTGGGAGGCGAAACATTAAGCCCCTATCTTTCTTTGTGTTTGATGGATGCCATTTTTTCTGATAATATGATTTGAGTACTAGCAATCATAGAAGACTATATGATGATTGAGTATGTGGAGCTCTTACTTAGACTTTGTTGAGAATAAGTTGAATTGCAATTGTTTGGTGACTAAGAATATAGCTTCAAGTTTCAAGAGAATGCATTGTTTGAACCATAACATGTGAATTGATTGCTACTTTATCATGATGAGTTTTATGAGAAAGAGTTGCTGTTATGATGCTAGGAAAGGTGATTGAAATTATCATTGATCAAACTTATGCACTATGCTAGCATTCACACTTCATGAATTATTTCTTTTATCATTTACCTACTCGAGGACGAGCATGAATTAAGATTGGGTATGTTGATATGTCTCCAACATATCTATAATTTATGATGTATTCATGCCATGTTTATTATAGTTTTGTATGATTTTGGTGCACTTTTATAAGGCTTTTGTATGATTTTTATCGACTAATATATTGACCTAGTGCCCAGTGCTAGTTGTTGTTTTCTCCTTGTTTTTGGTTTTCCAAAAAATCCATATCAAATTAAGTCCAAATGCAGCGAAACTTTTTTGACAGTTTTTTGGAACAAAAGAGACCCCCGATGCTTCGTGGGAGGACCAGAAGAGCCACGAGATGGCCACTACCCACCAGGGCACGCCAGGTGCCAAAGTGGTGGACTGGTGGGTAGTGGGCACCTCATGGCCCATCTTAGCGTGAAGCCAATGCCAAAAAATCATATAAATACAACCCCCCCCAGAAATAACCCTAGATCAGAAGTTCTGCCGCCGCAAGCCTCTATAGCTGTAACATCCCAAAATTCTAAATTTTGGAATGTTATATTAAATAAATAACTATGCTTGATTGTCTGATTGTTGGTTTGATGGATTGAGTGAAACTGAGTGAAATTTGAAACTTTTGAAAGTTGAATGAGAGGGAATGAAATGACTTTCCCAAAACTTTCCCCTTTTGCCTTTTGATCCCAATGGATTCAAATTCATACCAACACCAAAGCCTAGAGTGAGGATGACATGACTTCCTTCATTTTTAAATGAATAGGGTTTTGGAAAAAGATTTGAATTTCATTTGGGAAGATTTCAAATTCAAAGCTTTATGCAACTCAATGATATTCATGAGGGAAGATAAGATGACTTCTTCAATTATGTGAAATAGGAGTTGGAAGTTATAATGAATCAAGTTGAAAATCATTTGAAAGTGCTTTGTAACCCTCTTTCAAATTTTGAGTTTTGAATTTGAATTTCAAACTTTGGCATGTGGGAAACATTTCAAAAAAAAAACTATGCCTGATAAATACTTGATCAAAAGTATGAGAGGAGCAAACATGACACTCCAAAAATATCAGAGGAAACAATGCCAAAAGATTTGGATTCAAATCTGAAATTTATTTGAATTTGAAAAAAAATAGATTTTTATGAAGTTTGGATTTTGCCTTTGGAAAAATGTTCGAATGAAAGGGAGTATTCCCCTGATCATTTGGGTATATATATACCCTATATAAAATATTTATAGATTTGGTGTTATTTTTGTTTTAGTAAAAAAAAAAAAAAAAAAAAACCCCAGGGGCGCCAGCCAGGCCACCCCAGGCCCAGCCCAGCGCCAGCCGAGCCAGCCCAGCTCGCCTTTCCCCCTCGCCCGCTCGCCGAAACCCGTTGGCATCGGCCACCCGACCCCCTCGCCCCTCTCTCCCTCTCGCTGACCCGTGGGCCCCGCCCCTCTCCTTCCCCCCTCGCCCACGCCACCGACCTCGCCGGAGATCGACCGGATCCCGAAGGATCCGGGATCCCCCGACCGCCCCCGATGCCCTTCCGAAGCGAAGCCGAGGCCCTGGCTATAAAGAGCCGAGCCCCCGCACCCCATTTCCCCCCCCCCGAGAGCTCGCCGCACCCCCTCTTTCTCCCGCTCGACGTCGCCGGAGACCCGAGCCCTCCCCGCCGCCATTGTTGCCGCCGTCGACCCCCTGGTCCACCCCGACCCCCCCCCCAACACCACCGAACCCCTCCCCGACCTCGTGCGCATCTTCCCGACGAGTCGCCGGAGCTCCCCGACGCCCAGACGCCCCGACGCACTTTCGCCGCCGCCGCCGCCGTCGCCGGAGTCCGGTAAGTCACCGGCATCACCCCCCACCGTCCGATCCTAGATCTAGGGCTAGGATTAGAACCCCGAAGGGTTAGGTTTTATTTAGAAAACCGGCCGGTTCCGATCGGTTTAGTTTTTTTAGTTTAGGTTTTTATTTTAGGCCCGGTTCGTTTAGTTTAAACCTAGGGCCCGTTTAGGCTATCTAACGCACAGGGCACAGTATAGGCCCATTAGGCCTTTTTCTTTTTATTTTGATTTTCTGTTTTAGCCGAATAGTTTCTGTTTTCAAAAATGTATATCTTTTATTCTGTTTAATATTTTGAGTGATTCTTTTTTTGTTGGATTGCAAATTTTATGTAGTTTCTGTAAAATATATATTTAGCTATGTCAAAAATAATTAAAATTGCTTTATTTTAGTTTTAGTCAGAATAGTAAATCTGCTATAACTTTAGTTAACAAAAAAATTATTTTTTGCATGATTCTTTTTGTCATCACTTTATTTTGACATTGCCAAACCCTAGAAATTAACTTGGGTATTTTAGGATTAATAAATAATTAGTTTTAGACAGAATCCTATTAATCCTAATTAATTAACTAGTTCCTGTTTTCCTAATTAATTAATTAGTAAATTAATTTATTTTTAACTTGTGATTAGTTATTCTAGGTTAGTTTCTGTCATTCTAGTAGATGAACTTTTATTTATAACTAATAAAAGTTTTAAATTATTTTTTCTTAATAGAAATTGGATTAGGCCTAAAATGAGTTTTATAATAGCTTTTTAATTAATTCTTTTTGCTCCTAGTTGCTTAGTGAAACCTTTTCTGTTAAGTTAACCTAAAACCATGATTAGGTTATATTAAGAAATTTTTATTATATAAAACTATTTTTGTTATTGTTTGAAGTAGGGAAAACTTTGAGTGGCCTTTATTTGAGTTTTTCTTTTGGATTTGAGTTTTGGTTGTTTGTTGTGTTATGTTACTTTTGTTATGTTGTGTTATGTGATCCTATTGCTATGTGCTTATTATAGTTATTGTTTGCCTCGGTAGAATTTCCGGAGTGCGAAGATTGCTACTACGAAACCCTAGTTTTTTTCGAAGATCGTCAACCAGGCAAGTTCACTTTGACCATGCTTTTCTTACCTATGTTTTATTGCATTTAGTGGCACCATTGCAACCACCCCTCAGTAGTGTTATTGAAATTCTTGTAGTTGAGTAGTATGCATGAGGTAGGAACCCATCACCCTGTTACCAAGCCCGGGACGTTATTTATTTTTAATGCTACGCTATAGTAGACGGGGTTTGGTATGAGTGCTCGGGAGTGATGTGAGAAGGGAGGATTCTACGTCAATGACGACAACTCCATGATGGAATCTGCAAGGACTGCCTCTTCAAGACCTCAAGACTTCAAGACTCGAGACAGGATTTCAATACACACTACTGGGTGAAGGACGGTTGACGGGCACCCTGGAGAACCCAGTGGTTGGCCGGGATGCATGGAGAAGCGCCATGACATCTTGCGGAAAGCTTCACCCAGACTCAAAGAGACGGAAGAATACTTCACGCCCGGAAGCTTACCTGTGCAACCGCAAGTCATTATGGGCTCTGGCTTGGTTGACCTTAGTTGTGACTCTGGCTGGGACGGTACTAGCAGATGTAGAACTACGGTAGGACGGATGGGTACCGGACAGTGGTCAGAGGAACTCTTTGGAAGACCATGTTTCGGTCATCTTGTTCTCAAACACCCTGAAGTGCGAGAACGTAAAGAGAGGGATCGAATCTTGCGGGTAAAGTGTACAAACCTCTGCAGAGGGTTATAACCTAATCGATTAGCCGTGTCCCCGGTTACGGACAATTTGAGCATCTGGACTTGGATCTATCTCGGAACTCTCAACACCGGACTGATAACTTAATTGTGGGCAACTTATGATGATTTTGGGCTATGAGACATCGGTTGGCGGAACCATGTCATGATAGAAAACTCCATAGTACAGACTTCATTTATTCCTTTGATGTAGGTAAAATAAAATCAGCTTTTACGCAAACAAAATTCAGATACAGAGCCACAAAGCCATAATGCATATAGTATAGTTTTATCATCTGTTCTTTTTATTGTGATCTTGCCGGTACATTCAATGTACTGACCTACACGGCTGCAACGTATCATGTTGCAGATATTTCCTCGACGAGTAAGAATTACGATACAGGGTTACGGTCTACACTCAACCTGCCGATGGCGTTGATGGGACTCCACACCCGTTTGATTGTTTCCGCTGAGTATTATGAGGTATATATCATTTTACGTTATTTATACATGTGATTGCACTTTGATATATACATTGATGTACTGTGTGTGCCAGCATACTGATCCAGGGATGGCACAGTAACACAGAGGCTTGACCGTCTGAGGTCGGGTCGCTACAGAGATGGTATCAGAGCACATGTTGACTGTAGGACGTGACCCTAGAAACCGGAAAAGCCCTAGGACAGGAAATCTCTAAAACTTTATTTTCAAAAGGATCCTTTACTTCTCGTCTTTTCTGATTTTATCAAATAGTCCCTCTGACCTCAGATAGTTAGAATATACACCTTTCCCTTTTGACCACACGGAAGATCAACTGAAGACGCTCCAAGAAGGATTTGATATCGGAGAACTGATGACCTCTTCAGAGTAATTCACCATGTATTAGAAGCTAGAACAGTTGAAGACTCCGAAGACTTGAAAGGATCTGAAGAATTATTAGACCTTTAGAAGACCAAACCCCTGTTATACACCTACGTTGGAAGCGATGATTTGTGAGCTGTCACTTGTTTGATGTTTTCCGACAGCCCCAAAATAAAACTTGTTTCTTCAAAAATTATTGTTTGTATTGTGTGTATATCCCTCCCCACCTCTCTCTCATCTCACCCTAAAACCCTTGAACCCCATAGATGATGAATGAAGTTGGACTGATATTCTCTGGACCGAAGACTCAGCCCGAGGCAGAGCTATGGATGCAGAACATGGAAAATCACTTCGGGAGCAATTTGGTTTCAAGGAAGTATGAGGTTCAATATGCTCTTCAGTACTTTACAGAAAGTGCTGCAACCTGGTGGAACATGCATCAAGCCATACAGGGATTTAATGGAGCAAGAACTTGGGAGGATTTCAAGAAGACCCTGTTGAGATCACGTCTTATCCGGAAGCACCATGATACACCAGGAAATAAACCTTGTGCCTGCAGGATTTGCGGAGAAATAGGACACACCCAGGAGGAACACAAGGATGGATGCCCTCATTGTGAGGAGAAACACCCAGCTGAGGAATGCCCAACTAGCCAGGTGACTTGCTTCCTGTGTGA
This sequence comes from Triticum aestivum, assembly GCF_018294505.1. Lineage (NCBI taxonomy): Eukaryota > Viridiplantae > Streptophyta > Magnoliopsida > Poales > Poaceae > Triticum > Triticum aestivum. Next base: position 442,322,680 of record NC_057798.1, read on the forward strand.
AGGAACCACCCACTACCCGGTGCAGTGTCACTTTTACTCCACGGTGCAACGAACTATTCCGAAGCAGGAAGATGGAATGAAAGAAGCCCTCAAGGAAGACCTAGAAGAACCAGTAATGAATGAAAGTGTTGAAGACCTGGATGGAGAAGTTCTCAACAGATTTTACTCCAATGCCTGCTATTCATGTGGAGAAGAAGGACATTTTTCACAGTATTGCACCAAGGAAAGAAAAGAGTATCCGGGATACTTCCCGACAGAAGCAATAGAGTTTGACCCACAAGGAATAGAAGGTTTGATCAGAACGAAGAAAACCAGGAAGAGAAAACAAAGACACCCTCAGAACAACCCAATTTCTGCAAATAGGGACAAGAGCCATATCACCTGTTTTGAATGTAAGGACGTAGGGCATTATGCCAATCATTGTCCCGAAAGGAAGCAAGGAACTCAAGGAGCAGGCACCACCTCCAAGACGCCCAAAGACTTATCGAAAGTCATTTGTTTTCGCTGCAAGGCAGCAGGACATTATGCTACTAAATGTTCCGACAAGACGAAAGCTGGAGTTGAGTAGTTGGAATTTTGATTATGGATAATAAGAGTAGTAGAAAGCAATTTCATTTTCATGAGCTCAATAAGTTGAGTTATGTAATAGATTACCCTGAGATTGTAATAGTTCATGACTCAATAAAGTTGTAATGTCACATGCTGAAAAACTTCAAGGAGTTGTCATATTTTATCTTGGAAATTAATATTCGAGATGAACATGGAAGAAAGTGAGTTGTGATGCATAAACAGGAAATTGGAATTAAGATTGACGTTTTGTTTGGATGATATGAATGAGTGCCCAGGAGATAAGTACCTTACTCTGAGCATCATTTTTGTTTCACAAACTGCAGATGACGACACTTTACGAGTCTTTCCTTAAGGGTCCTGAAACGATCATGACCCTGACAAGTGATCATGATTACCCGAAGATCTTGAAGGACATGATGAAGCATATTCACCTTGAAGGAGATGCAGTCTACAAAGGCTACCCCTTCCTGCAAAAGGGAGTGGAACTTTGGTATGTGGAGGTACACCTCCACCGTTTGAAAGGAGTTTGCCCAAAGAGGATGGGGCATTACTTCTTCATTTCACGTGTGCCACAAGCAACTTTCTTCGATGCTGTTCGTGAAGCAGCCATGGAAGCCATACGTCAGATCGGAGAAATACTAGAAGCAAGACTCCGTCATACTCAGGAATACCTAAGCGAAGTGCATACGGAGATGATGGAGGTGAAGCTCAAGGCCACCATGATGAAACAGAAGATTGAAGATTTCAAGGCTCATGTCGCACAATTCCAGTGGGACTGAAGAATCCTCGAGGAGGATAAATAAATAAAGTGGAAGTAATGTCTGACCATACCAAATCATGTGGGTGGCAGCATTTGTAACAAGTACTTTTTGGAATTTGGATTTACGAAAATTTGATATGAGATTAATGAGATTTTATGTGCACTTTATTTTGGTCATAGTACTCTGTAAAGCCACAAGATCAATGAAGAAAGAAATGTGTTATTCATGACGGTCCATAGAAGGAAGCTGAACAAAATGAGTTGGAGATTTGTTTTGATATGATGGTATGAAGAAAACAGAATACTACTGGATTCAAAGGAGGTGTAACATGAGAGTTACTCCAAGGATGAGTTAAAGCTGCACTAGTGCTGAAGTGGGCCATAAACCACAGGCCCAGGATTTTGAGAAGGAACAGATGTACCCTTGATAAAGGAGTACATTTGGAAGAATCAGTGATCCAATCAGCATACGTTTCGTAGGAGTTTACGCAAAACCTGAGAGTTGATAAGGAACAATAGATGTTTGTTTTGGCCTGCAGAATCAATGGATTTTTTTTCGAACTTGGTTCGTCGACAAGAGAAATTCTGCAATGCTTGTGAGGATGACCGAGTGTTAGAATGCGAGATTCGCTAAACCATGTACAAGGTAATGATTTGGGTGCGGGATGGATTGATCACCATACCGACTTACCCTTATTGTTCGCTTTGCTATATGGGATGGTAAAATATGAGTGACTTACCCATAGTAAAGTGACGACGCTCGTTGAAGTCTTGCTTAAACCATAAAATGGTAGGACGATGGAACCCTTTACAGGCAACCGTTGCAAATCGTAGGATAAACGGTGAAGTTCAACCCAGACCCGTTTTCTGCAGGAGAAACCATTAATGGAATACCACCATGAGTGTTTCGATAGTTGTTTAGGGTGGACACAGACCTATCAGCTAAGAAGATCCAGTCTCGGACGAACTTCAACTTTGACGAACCGACCCAAGCTTTTGAGGAAAACTCTATGCTTCTGACAGAAGAGCTTTAATGAAGGAGCTATTGTAAGATATGTGAAGAGACATACATTGTCAGCCCTCCAGAGGAAATATCTGAGTTTATTGGAACCATGACCTTGTTTTTAAGTGTGGTAGCACCCCTGACCTTTCTGACCAAAACTCTTGCTAGAAGACCCCCAACCCCTACCCTTTTCTTGCTAGCCTCTTCGAATCTCGAGGACGAGATTCATTTTAAGTGTGGTAGGTTTGTAACATCCCAAAATTCTAAATTTTGGAATGTTATATTAAATAAATAACTATGCTTGATTGTCTGATTGTTGGTTTGATGGATTGAGTGAAACTGAGTGAAATTTGAAACTTTTGAAAGTTGAATGAGAGGGAATGAAATGACTTTCCCAAAACTTTCCCCTTTTGCCTTTTGATCCCAATGGATTCAAATTCATACCAACACCAAAGCCTAGAGTGAGGATGACATGACTTCCTTCATTTTTAAATGAATAGGGTTTTGGAAAAAGATTTGAATTTCATTTGGGAAGATTTCAAATTCAAAGCTTTATGCAACTCAATGATATTCATGAGGGAAGATAAGATGACTTCTTCAATTATGTGAAATAGGAGTTGGAAGTTATAATGAATCAAGTTGAAAATCATTTGAAAGTGCTTTGTAACCCTCTTTCAAATTTTGAGTTTTGAATTTGAATTTCAAACTTTGGCATGTGGGAAACATTTCAAAAAAAAACTATGCCTGATAAATACTTGATCAAAAGTATGAGAGGAGCAAACATGACACTCCAAAAATATCAGAGGAAACAATGCCAAAAGATTTGGATTCAAATCTGAAATTTATTTGAATTTGAAAAAAAATAGATTTTTATGAAGTTTGGATTTTGCCTTTGGAAAAATGTTCGAATGAAAGGGAATATTCCCCTGATCATTTGGGTATATATATACCCTATATAAAATATTTATAGATTTGGTGTTATTTTTGTTTTAGTTTTATAAAAAAAAATAAAAAAAAACCCCAGGGGCGCCAGCCAGGCCACCCCAGGCCCAGCCCCAGCGCCAGCCGAGCCAGCCCAGCTCGCCTTTCCCCCTCGCCCGCTCGCCGAAACCCGTTGGCATCGGCCACCCGACCCCCTCGCCCCTCTCTCCCTCTCGCTGACCCGTGGGCCCCGCCCCTCTCCTTCCCCCCTCGCCCACGCCACCGACCTCGCCGGAGATCGACCGGATCCCGAAGGATCCGGGATCCCCCGACCGCCCCCGATGCCCTTCCGAAGCGAAGCCGAGGCCCTGGCTATAAAGAGCCGAGCCCCCGCACCCCATTTCCCCCCCCGAGAGCTCGCCGCACCCCCTCTTTCTCCCGCTCGACGTCGCCGGAGACCCGAGCCCTCCCCACCGCCATTGTTGCCGCCGTCGACCCCCTGGTCCACCCCGACCCCCCCCCAACACCACCGAACCCCTCCCCGACCTCGTGCGCATCTTCCCGACGAGTCGCCGGAGCTCCCCGACGCCCAGACGCCCCGACGCACTTTCGCCGCCGCCGCCGCCGTCACCGGAGTCCGGTAAGTCACCGGCATCACCCCCCACCGTCCGATCCTAGATCTAGGGCTAGGATTAGAACCCCGAAGGGTTAGGTTTTATTTAGAAAACCGGCCGGTTCCGATCGGTTTAGTTTTTTTAGTTTAGGTTTTTATTTTAGGCCCGGTTCGTTTAGTTTAAACCTAGGGCCCGTTTAGGCTATCTAACGCACAGGGCACAGTATAGGCCCATTAGGCCTTTTTCTTTTTATTTTGATTTTCTGTTTTAGCCGAATAGTTTCTGTTTTCAAAAATGTATATCTTTTATTCTGTTTAATATTTTTGAGTGATTCTTTTTTTGTTGGATTGCAAATTTTATGTAGTTTCTGTAAAATATATATTTAGCTATGTCAAAAATAATTAAAATTGCTTTATTTTAGTTTTAGTCAGAATAGTAAATCTGCTATAACTTTAGTTAACAAAAAAATTATTTTTTGCATGATTCTTTTTGTCATCACTTTATTTTGACATTGCCAAACCCTAGAAATTAACTTGGGTATTTTAGGATTAATAAATAATTAGTTTTAGACAGAATCCTATTAATCCTAATTAATTAACTAGTTCCTGTTTTCCTAATTAATTAATTAGTAAATTAATTTATTTTTAACTTGTGATTAGTTATTCTAGGTTAGTTTCTGTCATTCTAGTAGATGAACTTTTATTTATAACTAATAAAAGTTTTAAATTATTTTTTCTTAATAGAAATTGGATTAGGCCTAAAATGAGTTTTATAATAGCTTTTTAATTAATTCTTTTTGCTCCTAGTTGCTTAGTGAAACCTTTTCTGTTAAGTTAACCTAAAACCATGATTAGGTTATATTAAGAAATTTTTATTATATAAAACTATTTTTGTTATTGTTTGAAGTAGGGAAAACTTTGAGTGGCCTTTATTTGAGTTTTTCTTTTGGATTTGAGTTTTGGTTGTTTGTTGTGTTATGTTACTTTTGTTATGTTGTGTTATGTGATCCTATTGCTATGTGCTTATTATAGTTATTGTTTGCCTCGGTAGAATTTCCGGAGTGCGAAGATTGCTACTACGAAACCCTAGTTTTTTTCGAAGATCGTCAACCAGGCAAGTTCACTTTGACCATGCTTTTCTTACCTATGTTTTATTGCATTTAGTGGCACCATTGCAACCACCCCTCAGTAGTGTTATTGAAATTCTTGTAGTTGAGTAGTATGCATGAGGTAGGAACCCATCACCCTGTTACCAAGCCCGGGACGTTATTTATTTTTAATGCTACGCTATAGTAGACGGGGTTTGGTATGAGTGCTCGGGAGTGATGTGAGAAGGGAGGATTCTACGTCAATGACGACAACTCCATGATGGAATCTGCAAGGACTGCCTCTTCAAGACCTCAAGACTTCAAGACTCGAGACAGGATTTCAATACACACTACTGGGTGAAGGACGGTTGACGGGCACCCTGGAGAACCCAGTGGTTGGCCGGGATGCATGGAGAAGCGCCATGACATCTTGCGGAAAGCTTCACCCAGACTCAAAGAGACGGAAGAATACTTCACGCCCGGAAGCTTACCTGTGCAACCGCAAGTCATTATGGGCTCTGGCTTGGTTGACCTTAGTTGTGACTCTGGCTGGGACGGTACTAGCAGATGTAGAACTACGGTAGGACGGATGGGTACCGGACAGTGGTCAGAGGAACTCTTTGGAAGACCATGTTTCGGTCATCTTGTTCTCAAACACCCTGAAGTGCGAGAACGTAAAGAGAGGGATCGAATCTTGCGGGTAAAGTGTACAAACCTCTGCAGAGGGTTATAACCTAATCGATTAGCCGTGTCCCCGGTTACGGACAATTTGAGCATCTGGACTTGGATCTATCTCGGAACTCTCAACACCGGACTGATAACTTAATTGTGGGCAACTTATGATGATTTTGGGCTATGAGACATCGGTTGGCGGAACCATGTCATGATAGAAAACTCCATAGTACAGACTTCATTTATTCCTTTGATGTAGGGAAAACAAATCAGCTTTTACGCAAACAAAATTCAGATACAGAGCCACAAAGCCATAATGCATATAGTATAGTTTTATCATCTGTTCTTTTTATTGTGATCTTGCCGGTACATTCAATGTACTGACCTACACGGCTGCAACGTATCATGTTGCAGATATTTCCTCGACGAGTAAGAATTACGATACAGGGTTACGGTCTACACTCAACCTGCCGATGGCGTTGATGGGACTCCACACCCGTTTGATTGTTTCCGCTGAGCATTATGAGGTATATATCATTTTACGTTATTTATACATGTGATTGCACTTTGATATATACATTGATGTACTGTGTGTGCCAGCATACTGATCCAGGGATGGCACAGTAACACAGAGGCTTGACCGTCTGAGGTCGGGTCGCTACAGTAGCCATGAAAAATCCATCTAAACCATGTTCCGGCACCCTGCCGGAGGGGGAAGTCATCACCGGAGGCCATCTTCATCATCCCGGCGGCAACCATGATTAGGAGGGAGTAGTCCACCCTCGGGGCTGAGGGTTTGTACTAGTAGCTATGTGTTTGATCTCTCTCTCTCTCTCTCTCTCTCTCTTTCTCTCTCTCTCTCTCTCTCTCTTGTGTTCTTGATTTGGCACGATCTTGATGTATCACGAGCTTTGTTAATATATTTGAATCATAGGGTGTTTGTCCCTCTCTATCTTTTTATGCTGAATTGAGTTTTTCCTTTGAGATTCCGTTATTATCTGATTGAATACTTCTATGAATTTGAGAGCACTTGGTGTATGTCTTGCTATGAATACCCATGCTGACAATGGGGTATCATATTGATTCACTTGATATATGTTTTGGCACTCAACTCGCGGATTCCTGATGTGACATTGTGGTAATCTATGCAGGGGGGTTGATGCACGTTTTCGTCCTTGTTTCTCTGGTAGAAATCTTGGGGCACTCTTTGAAGTTCCTTGTGTTGGATTGAGTATTATGAATCTGATTTTTTTATGCATGTCGTATAATTAACTCACGGATACTCGTGGTGAAATTGGAGTATCTAGGTGAGAGTAGAATTGGTTGATGTGTATCATATGGTGTTATTTTAGTATGAACATTTGGGATGTTTGTGACACTTATAGGGATAGCTCGATAGATCGATCAGAAAGGTTAATTTGAGGTGGTTTCGTACCCTACAAAAAAATTCTTCTTATGTTCTCCACTAGAAAAGAACTTTGGAGTGATTCTTCATCGCACGTTGAGGGATGGTTATACGATCCAATTATATCAGCATTGATGAGAGATTGCACTAGTGAAAGTATGAACCCTAGGCCTCATTTTCAAGCATTGCAATACCATTTGTGCTCACTTTTGTTACTTGCTACCTTGCTGTTTTTTATTGTTACTATTACAAAAATCAGTATCTACTATCATTACTACACTTGTATTAGCATCCTTTCGCCGAACTAGTGCACATATACAATTTACCATTGTATTTGGTGTGTTGGGGAAAAAAGAGACTTTTTGTTATTAGGTTGTAGGGTTGTTTGAGAGAGACCATCTTCATCCTACGCCTCCACAGATTGATAAACTTTAGGTCATCCACTTGAGGGAAAATTTCTACTGTCCTACAAAACTCTGCGCTTGGAGGCCCAAAACGAGTCTACAAGAATGAAGTTGCGTAGTAGACATCAGACCCCAAATCTGTTGTAATCTCGGGGACTCAACCTATATATAAAGGGAGCCCCTGAGATAGAGAGATAGGTTACAAGATCTCGAGTACTAGGTTAGACAAGTCGCACCCTTGTAATCGAGATCTAAAGCGATAACCAATCAAGCAGGAAGTAGGCTATTACCTCCACCGTGAGGAGCCGAACCTGGGTAAACCTGTGTCTCTCAATTCCGACCAACCCCATTCAAGCTACTACCTAGCTGTGATGGCCTCACGACAAAGTCCTTTCTTGAGGATATTTGTCGTGAGAAAACCACAACAGTTGGCGCCCATCATAGGGATATCGCTCGGTGCTGTTGAGTTCTCGGACGGAGCTGTAACGGGGATAGAGGGATATGCGGTCAGTCGCATGATCAAGAGTCATCAAGGCAAGCTCTACGTTGATGATTCCGGCTGGGGCCCCGAGGCCGACTCAATTGAGTACGCGTACCGGGTCCCCTTCAGCAAGATCTACGTCTTCATCGGCAAAATCGGCGAATCAGGACCCGAGCTAGACATCTGCACCGACATCGTCAAGCCGGCTTGGCGCACGCAACCCACACGGGCTCAAGCCGGTCGCAGTCACATCTTCGTTGGCTTCACCTAGGGAGTCAATCTCACGGACAACTCCGCGTCTGGAGGGGACACCCTAGTCTACTCCGACAGTGAGTCTTCAGTCGTGGACACTCAGTCGATCCTCCCATTGTATGATGGTATGCTTGGCAGCTACACCGATGATGAGCCGGCTCCATTCGACCACGAGCCACTCCATTGAACCACCATCTACATGGCAGGCACTTCAGCACCAGCTCCGAACGCGGCCGACCCGATCGAAATGTCGCTCAAGTTCTCGCAGAGTTGCTCGCCCCATTTACAATGCTCCTGGAGACACTGATGACTACGGAAACCAGGCAGAATGCAACATGGAGATAACTTTGTGAGCACATGGATAAGGCTCTGGGGGATATCAACCCTGAGAACGCTCACATGGTGGAGCTGCAAGCCTAGATTCATGATGAGGTGGAGTGCCTGAAGACAGAAGCCTGGCATATGGGCCTACAATAGAACTCATAGGATGTGGTTCATTAGAGGAGGCACACGAGCCGTCTGCCCTCCAATTTTGAGCCCATGCATTTGTTCAACACGCCGCAAGACATGCCCATTCCGGGGGCTGGGACGAGTGCCCCAGAGGCACCAGTTATACCCCAGTAAACCCGGGTTGTACCTCACAATGGAGACGAACAGCTACCGATGGCTCAGCCTCGCTAGCCGGCTCAGCAGTGCCAGTCTAAGCTGGCCCCATGTTTGTCGCCTGTTCAGACACCTCCACTCCGTTTTTAACACCGGCGGATCATTTCTCCAACCCTGTTAACAACATGTTGGCAGCGGCCACCAACCTCACCGCACTTCTGCTAATAGGGAATACCCCAGTTGAGATCGAGGCCCATAACACCATCAAGATATTGAAGACTGCAGTTGCCCAACAAGAAAACTACTCCTACAGTCAGCAGTGACTCCACTCCACCCCGCATTCGAGCCACAATAGGAGCCAACATGTTGAGTCACCGGTCGTCTCCAGTAGTGCGCATCGGCATCGCGAGCAGCCCCGCTCCCGCCTCAACATGAGGCTTTAGACGCTGCGGAAATTGTTGACATAACTCGGGCTAGGGGAGAAGTGGAAGCAACAAACATGGTGGCTCAAATGTCACCTGCCATAGCCCCATTGGCTTCACAAGGTATGGGATCAAGCACCAAGACCATTGGGATTCCCTGCCTAGCACCAGCTCTACATAATGAGCGCATGCCCAAGGACTTCAAAGGCCCCCGGATGGTTCCCAATTACAAGGCTGATCTAGAGCAACCTGCTTGGATTGAGACCTACGAGATCGCCATGGACATGCTGGATGTTAGCGATGCAGTTTGTGCCAAGTATCTAACTATGATGTTGGAGGGGCCGACTCGTACTTGGCTAAAGAACCTGCCCCCAACTGCATCAACACTTGGGCAGAATTGAAGGATCACTTCATCAAGAACTTCCACGGAACTTGCAAGTGCCCAATGATGATTGTTGGTTTGCAGCATTGCATCCAGTGTGAGGATGAATCAGCCCATCACTAGGCTTGCCTTGTCGTAGACATTGTTCACTCCTCTGATAGCATATCGGCTGCTCAAGCCGTCTTGATCCTAGAGAAGAGCTGTCATTTTGACCTCCTAGTCCAGAAGCTCGGCAACTCAAGCGGAAGGTTCAGGACATGACCGATCTCATGGACGTCGTCACTAGGTACGCTGAGTCAGACAACACGAAAGATCCTGGCTCAGATGATGACAAGTCTGATAAAGGCAAGAAAAATGATGGCGGCAAAGGGCAGCAGCACAATAACCCTGGGTACAACGACAACCATAGCAATCAAGACAATGGTGGAAAACGTAAGCACCGGGAGGGCGGCTCTGATTTTGTTGCGAACACCAACACTGGCTTCAAGGTCCAGAGATGAAAAAACAACTCTGGGAGATCTTTCAATGGACATAAAACTCATAATTTCGAGGAAGCCCTCAAAGTCATGTGTCCCAAACACAGCCTCCCTGATAAGCCAGCGAATCATTCCTGGGAGAATTGCTACATCATGCAGGATTTCCCCAATCAGTCATACTTGAATAACTAGGGTAGCGGCGGCAGAAACCCAGGGCAGCCTGGAGCAGCCAGCTCAGGGTCTGGTTTCCCAGGAGCCGGCTCATCTGGTAGTTTCCTAAATCTCGGTATCAACGCTCGGGTGTCTCAAGGTCTGGTTACCAGGGATGTGGCAATAATGAAGGAAATCAGCGATCGGGCCAAGTCGTTCAATAGAGGGAAACCAGGCAGGTTTTTAGGGCAACCCCAAGCAATTGAATAGCAGGCAGTACCATGTTTTCACGACTAGTACTTGCATGCGGGATGGCAAGCTCCAAAAATGTGTTGTCAACATGGTTGAGCCGGTTGTTCCTGAGTACTTGAATTGGTCAGAGCAACCAGCACATGGAATAGGGAGGATCATCCTCCTCGGATTGAGAATCCAGGTTGTTTAGCCTTGGTGGTGGCACCTCAAGTCAATGGTTATAAGCTCACCAAGGTGCTTATGGACGGAGAAAGCAACATCAACATCCTATACTAACCTTCAGACGCATGAACCTATCAGAAAAGCAACTCCAGGCTTCCTCAGCCGTCTTTCATGGGATCGTTCCTAGAAAATCTGCTTATCCTATTGGGCGGGTCAAGCTGGAAGTTGCATTTGATGATGAGTATAACTACATATCGGAGTTCCTGACATTTGAGGTGGTCAAAATCAAGAGTCCATATGATGCCCTCTTCAGACGACCGGCTTAGGCCCGCTTCATGGCTCGGCCCTGTTATGTTTATCTCAAGCTCAAAATGCCCAGCCAGAGGGCACTATCATGTATGATGGTGACAGCAAAATCACACGTGAGTGTGAGGAGTGGGATGCGGCTTATGCTGAGTCGGCCTGTGCAGCAGAGGAGCTCAAGTTTTATACATCCAATGTTGACCCGGCATACATGACCCCCTTGAAGAAGCCCACCACAGAGTCCACCCCCCTGCTCAAGTTTATGTTGGCCGAAGACACGAAACATGTTGATTACATCCCTGGAGACTCATCCCAGCAGTTCACCATTGGGACTGGTATGGATCCCAAAGAGGAAAGTGCGCTCATCGAGTTCATCCGTGAGAATCAGAACTTCTTCGCATGGAAACCTTCTGACATGTCGGGTGTACCGAGAGAACTCGCTAAGCACCACCTCAATGTGGATTCTGAGATGAAACCTGTTAGACAATACCTTCGTGATTTTAACAAGGAGAGACGCAAGGCTATTGGGGAGAAGTGGCCCGGCTCCTAGTTGCCGGTGTTCATTGTTGAAGTATTTCACCCTAAGTGGTTGTCGAACCCAGTGCTTGTCTTAAAGAAAAAAGGCACTTGGCGCATGTGTGTTGATTATACAGATCTTAACAAGGCTTGTCCAAAAGACCCGTTTACCCTCACCCGCATCGACAAGATCATTGACTGTACTGCTGGTTTTGAGTGCTTATGTTTCCTGGATGCTTACTCCGGCTATCATCAGATTAAGATGGCCGTCAAGGATCAAGAGAAGACATCATTCTTCACAACCTTTGGGGCCTTCTGCTATGTCTCTATGCCTTTTGGGCTTAAGAGCACGGGGGCTCCTTATCAACGCCGTGTAAAGAATTGTTTCCATAGCAGATTGGGCATAATGTTCATGCTTATGTTGATGATATTGTGGTCAAGTCTCAGAAGAAGGACACTTTATTGGACGACCTCAAGGAGACTTTCGACAATCTTCGGGTTTATCAGATGAAGCTGAACCTAGCAAAGTGTGTTTTTGGTGTTCCCGCCAGCAAGTTGCTGGGTTTTCTAGTGTTAGAATGGGACATAGAGGCTAACCCTGACAAGATCAAAGTAGTAACCTCGCTTGACAAGCCGGCCAACATCAATGACGTCCAGTGCATGGTGGGTCGGATCGCATCCTTGAGCCGGTTTATAAGCCGCCTTAGTGAGAACGCGATTCCACTATACCAAATGATGAAGAAGACTAACAGCTTCATCTGGAGTGATGCTGCAGATAAGGCTTTTGAAGCCCTTAAGAAGCAATTGGCTGAGCTGCCCGTCCTTGCTGCTCCTATTGACAAAGAGCCTATGCTCTTGTACATTGTTGCTAATAACAAAGCAATAAGTGTGGCAGTTGTCATGGAGTGCAAGGAGGCAGGGAAGGAATATCCAGTCCAAAGGCGAGTCTATTATGTCAGTGAGGTTCTGACGAGTCCAAACAGAGATATCCACATTGGCAGAAGTTGGTTGTTGGTGTTTTCATGGCTAGTCACAAGCTAAAGCATTACTTCCAGGAACACCCCATAACTGTTTTCAGCTCAGGCCCTCTTAGAGACATTATCCAGAACAGGGAGGCCATTGGCCGGGTTGCCAAGTGGGTAATCGGGCTTGGGCCATATCATTTGAAATATGTGCCTCGGACGGCTATCAAATCTCAAGCATTGGTGGATTTCATCAATGATTGGACTGAACTTCAAGCCCCCGAGGAGAAGCCAGACAACACGTATTGAACGATCCACTTTGACGGTTCCAAACAATTGGAAGGCTCGGGGGCTGGAGTCATCATAGCCTCACCACGAGGTGATAAATTTTGTAATGTTCTGAGAATCATGTTTCCATGTACTAACATGCAGCTGATTATGAGGCCCTCCTCCATGGTCTATGTATGGCTAAGGAGATGCACCTCAGCTAGGTTAGATGTCTGGGTAACTCTGATCTGGTCGCTCAGCAGGTCTCCGGATAATGGGACTCGAAGGACCCCTTTATGGCAGCTTATCGACAAGCAGTAACTAACATCGTGAGACATTTTAAAGGTCATCAGGTTGATCACATAGATCGGCGGCTCAATGAGGCGGCTGATGCATTGTCATGACTCGGCTCTCAGCATAAGTCGGTACCTCCCAATGTGTTCCTTGCTATTCTCCACAATCCTTCTGTCAAGTTGTCGTTCGAGGAAGATCTCACTGTACCTGACTTGGAGGCACAATTGGTGGCTGCTCTTCATGCTATACTAGATTAGATGATTCCTTATCTGGCTTATCTGACTCGAGGTGAGCTCCTTGAGGATGAACTCATTACTCATCAGATTGTTAGACACTCCAAGTCCATGACTATTGTCAGTGGCGAGTTGCACAGAAGAAGGATCACAAGTGTTTTCTAGTGTTGTGTTTCCTCACAAGAAGGGTGAGAAATCCTTAATGTGATTCAATCTGGTGACTGTGGTCATCATGCCGGCTCAAGGTCCTTGGCGGCGAAGGCTTTTCGACATGGTTTTATTGGCTCACGGCTCACATAGATGCTAAGGATATCATTCACAAGTGTGACCAATGCTAGAAGTTTGCACGTCAGGCTCATGTGTCGGCTTAGGAACTACAAATGATTCCCATCACTTGGCCCTTTGCAGTTTGGGGGCTTGATATGGTCGGTTCGTTTAAACAATTCAAGGACAAAAAGACCCACCTTTTGGTTGTTGTTGACAAATTCACAAAGTGGGCCGAAGCAGAGCCAATCAGCAATTGTGATGCAGCAACAACGGTGAACTTTTTGGAAAAATTCATTTTTCGCTTCAGTTGCCCACACAGTATCATCACTGATAATGGAACTAACCCGTCCAAAGGAGTTATGAAGCAGTTTTGTCAAAGGGAACACATCCGGCTCGACGTAGCCTTAGTGTCGCACCCACAGTCCAATGGCCAAGAAGAACATGCTAACTAGGAGATTTTACGAGGTATCAAGCCAAGACTCATGGTTCCTCTTGAACGCACTCCGAGTTGTTGGGTTGAGGAGATCCCTCGGTCCTTTCTTCTATATGGATCACCCAACAAATCAACAGGCTATACACATTTCTTCATTGTTTACGGTGCATAAGACGTGTTACCTAGTGACATCCGTCATGATTCCCCAAGAGTTGCAGCCTATGTCAAAGCAGATAATAACGAGCTCGTCAGGACACTTTGGATGCCTTAGAGGAGGAACGTGACTTTGCCGCAGCACGATCTGCAATTTATCAGCAAGAGTTACGTCTCTATTATAGCTGAAGAGTTTGCAGCCATACTTTCCAGGAGGGTGACTTAGTGCTCCGTATGATACAAGAACAGACAGGTATGCATAAGCTTTCACCCCCATGGGATGGGCCTTTTGTCATCAGCAAGAATCTCAACAACAGGTCATACTATCTGGTGGACATACGTGAACACAATAAGTCACATACCTCCCAGGAAAAGACCAACAGGCCATGGAATATTGCTCATCTTCGGCCTTATTGTACTTAGAGCCACTAGCTCCAACTTATTGTAAAATACCTTTGTATATATCTTTATGACCATTATAATAAAGCCGGCATCACCGAAATTTGGGGCCTCTATCGTTTCATCTCATATATTGTGCATGTGACTTTAGTTTTTAATCATAGGTACTTGGGGGATTCCAACTCATCGTATTTAGCTATTAACATCCCTCTTGACCCAGCAATGCCATTATGAATCTTGGTTAAACCTGCCTGTCTGCTCGATGCTACTCCGCCAAGGTGACCCGGTGTACTCTTGACAGTCAATCAATAATGACCCTAAACTGGTCAAGGTTAAAACGCCGGCTTAAGTCATGTGAGGGCTGGCTTACAGAAAGCTAGGACAAACCATGGGCTATTATGCCAGCTTCATTGAAGCAAGACTCGAGCCTCAAAAACCAGTATTTTGGTCGTGCCTTGAAAACCGGCTTAACACTTATACAATTTCTTTACAATTTCATACATATCTTTGTATTCTTTGTTTCACATGAATTATTGACCAAGAGTCGCCGGGTCATAAACACACCGGCTTATAGTGCTCATATTAACCATTAAGTTGATACTGGCATATGTACTATATTTCAAACAATTACTGAGAAATATGCTAGGCCTCATCATGTCGTCTTATTAGTTGATCAAGGTATCAATACAATACGGGTTATCATCTACACAACCCCGGTTTATCTCTAAAGGAAGAATGCTACAAGCTTATTGCTAAGTGGCGGGTCAAACAATCGATACATCAACTCGTCTTTTCCTTCAGACAGATGTTCTCAAAATATCAAAGTGCACGATGGCACCGCAGATAAGCAAAGTATTTTCACTACTACCTATTACAAGCCTTCTCGGGGCTGATTATCAAGCAAGTTTTTAAAGATGGCTACTCATTTAAGCTGTCCTGTGAGCTCTCCTGGACGTCCCCATGTTGACCTTCTGCATCAGTCGCCGCGAGGTCAGCTTGTGCTGGCTCATCCTGCTCGGTCTGAAGGTCCCTTGGCGCCCACTGGATAGTCGACAAAGCTTGGAATGTTGAGTCATTGGTGATTATAGCAGACAGGTTGACGTCAGGCGCAAAATTTTTCTTACAACAAGGTGGTGTCAGCACAAACGGCTTAAACTCATGCAGGTTAATACACTTGTTTTCCTTCATGTAGCCGGCTCGACATTTTGATAGGTCCAGCTCTTCTACCATTTAAGTCGCTGCTACTCGAGTGTCCTTCACACAACATGGAAAGTCCTCTTGAGAAAATTCACTGCCATCAATTTTGAACTGAGGAAAGCCTCCAACCATCTCACAAGGATCCATCTCAGGAAGGAAAGCTTTTTCACAAGCAAGAACCATGCCAGTACTAGCACGAGCCGTCGATTTCTTCAGCTCTTGAATCCACTGAGGCACTGTTGATAAGTCATTGAGCATATCCTTGATCAATTGAGGGGGTCTTGTGGCACTCTTCACTGCCATTATTGCATAAGAAACCCACGTGTATAACTGCTCAAGATAAGTATAAATTGCCTTCAGCTTTCTCTTTCGTACAGAAGAAGGAAAGCGTGTGAATAAGTCGGCTAATATTTAACCCAGATTTTGACTACAATGGAAGTACTACTTACCAAAGATGGCCACAGTCATATTGGATATATGGCGCTTCAAAGTGTTCAGCTCCTGCGTTACCGGCCCAACCTGGCCTTCCGCCTCCTCGGCGCGCTTCAGAAGTATTGCCTTCTCTTCCTCATGGCCGGCTTTCACGGTTTGCAGGTTCTCTTTGGAAAGAGTAACATATTCCTTCAAATATGAGGAGGATGTTTCTGCCCTCTCACTAAGCTTTCACCCCGTCTTTAATTATTTTTGCAAGCTGTCAGCTTTTGACTCGGCCAGATCTAGCATATCCTATCATCACAGATGCACACCTAGTTAAAATCATTCTACAGTCCCAAGCCGGCGAGGTCTCACGACCCGACACTTGGGGGCTATAGTGCATATCTTTTATATTTTCAAGAGAAGTCTCATGCAGCTGCAAGCAGGGCCCGTGACACTTGGGGGCTAATGCAAGTCACTTTTTACTTCTATATAATGAAAGACCTGGCTATCTCATGGAGATGAGATGGCCCTTGGGGGCTACATGTCGCTTTTCTACAAATAATTGTTTAAGTGATCGTTTAAAAGAACCAGATTGTCATTACTATGACGACCCGGGGCTACAGTCTACTTTCACATTTGGTATTTTTTATCTAAAGTGCCAGCCCAGTACTGTTTACTGAGCCGACCCTTGGGGGCTACAAGAGTATACATGATAAAGGAAAGGGAATACTTCGTACCTCATATTTGCGCTTGAGTGTATTTCCTATGTACATCTCAGCATCCCGGCTCCCATGCAGCCAGGTCAGATATTCTTGATGGAGCTCAGTGGCACTAAAGTTGTAAAAACTTGGGAGCTCTAGTTTAGCTTTCCCCTTCAACAACACGGCCGGCTCGTCCTTGGCCACAATTTTGCATGGGCCTTGTGGGCCTCTCCAGTGATGGTCACCTCTGTATCGTCCATTGTATGTGTTGAGATGACATTTTATTCTTGCAAAGGACTGGAAGCATGTGCAGGGCTTGGCAGGTTAGCCAGGTCATCTGTGTTGACCTGCTCTTCAACGCAGGTAGTTCTTCACACCGGACCATCAACTTGTATCGGCTCATTTTCTTGAACCGGCTCGACACTTTGGTCCAGGTTATCCTCGCCCATAGTTTCAGCTTGGATCTCCAGAGTCACCATTGGCGGGTTTCGAGTCTCGAGGTTTACTGTGGCAAGAGATGACCCGCTAGCTTTCTTCTTTGAAATGGCTTTGGCCTTGAAGACATAAGAGTAACATCAGATTAAAGAAACAGTTATGATGATAAGGAAAAGTATGCTACAACACATGCTTACCCCAGCTTGATCATAAGAGCCGGGAGCTCTTAGGCAGTCGACTCAATAGAGGAGCGCGACGATTCCTGATAATTCGAATTAGAAGGATTAAGTGGTTGCCTAATAAGACCAACTCATGAGAGAGATGGAGTTGGACTATGTGGCACCTCAGTTTGTCACCTGCGAGCGGCCGGCTCATCAAATAAGCCAGCCGTTAGTTCCCCGGGGCTGTTCCAGGTCTTCCTTTTGGATGTAGCAACTTGTTGAGTTTTCTTAAAAATAAAATTTGGTCCAAGTGAGCATCTGGATGCGGAAATGATACTTTTCTAACGGCTCGTCTCGTTCTCTTCGGGAAAGTGTTTCAGTGTTTGACGAAATTGAAATTACCTCAACGTTGTCGTCTCTACTGGTCTCGGTGTTATCCTGAGAAGGAGGAGTGTCAACAAGTTACATAAAGAGATGGCCTAGTGATTCGAGCTCTACATCAGAGTCTTCTTCAGCAGCCGCCTCGTCAGCATCGACCGGCTCATCTACTTGCTTAATGGGAGGCGGAGCAGTCTTCCGAGTCTTCTTTTTCCAAAACCTGGAGTCCACCTACAAAGATGACGAGCCGGAAATTAAGCTTAAGATAGCAAATCAGCCAAACAGAATGAGCAAGAAAGTACAAATGCACTTACTTGAGGCACATGATTGGTCAAGCAGAAGGGAGCTAAGCTGGTCTTGTTGCACTTTTCCCGGCCCCCAGCAATTTCTTTGTGGCCTTGTTAACTTCATCTTCAGGCAAATTGACTTGACTCAAGCATTGCGCATCTGCCGGGTAATTGATGTCTTCTACGCAACCTTATTCCTGTAGACTCGTGTTGGGCCTCCAAGTGCAGAGTTTTGTAGGTGTTGGGAAACATAGCATGCAATTTCAAAAAAAAATCCTACGCAGGATCTATCTAGGAGATGCATAGCAACGAGAGGGGGAGAATGTGTCTATGTACCCTTGTAGACCAAAAATGGAAGCATTTGACAACACGGTTGATGTAGTCGAACTTCTTCTCATTCCGACCGATCAAGTACCGAACGTACGACACCTTCTAGTTCTGCACACGTTCAGCTTGATGACGTCCCTCGAACTCTTGGTCGAGAAAGTGTCGAGGAAGTAGATGAGTTCCTTTAGCACGACGGCGTGGTGACGGTGATGGTGAAGCGATTTGCACAGGGATTTGCCTAAGCACCACGAGAATATGACTGAAGGTGTAACCTGTGGAGGGGGTGTCACGCCCAATATGCGACTGTATCCAAAAGGAACTCGAAGGTCCGACCAAGGATAGACCCCGCATAATGAAACGCTTTTGCAAGGTGGATATCATTACATCAACATTACATAATAGATGGGGATACATACATAAGGCATACAATGCCAGACGAATACAACATCTTACATAAAAGCACCCTCCGACTACGGATGAAACACAAACAGAAACTCAAATGACATCCACCCTGCTAGCCTAGGCTGCCGACCTGGAACCTATCCCCTGATCATAGAAGAAGCAGAAGAAGAACTCCAAGACAAGCAAACATCACTCTCGCATCATGATCATCGCATAACCTGTACCTGCAACTGTTGTTGTAGTAATCTGTGAGCCACGAGGACTCAGCAATCCCATTACCATGGGTATCAAGACTAGCAAAGCTTAATGGGAAAGGACGGGGTAAAGTGGTGAGGTTGCAGCAGCGACTAAGCATGATATGGTGGCTAACATACGCAAATAAGAGCGAGAAGAGAACAAATGGAACGGTCGTCAACTAGTAATGATCAAGAAGTGATCCTGAACTCCTACTTACGTCAGACATAACCCAAAACCATGTTCACTTCCCGGACTCCGCCGAGAAGAGACCATCACGGCTACACATGCGGTTGATGCATTTTAATTCGGATCTGGTGTCAAGTTATCTATAACCGGACATTAACAAATTCCCATCTGCCACATAACCGCGGGCACGGCTCTCGAAAGTTTAATACCCTGCAGGGGTGTCCCAACTTAGCCCATGATAAGCTCTCGCGATCAACGAAGGATATACCTTCTCCCAGGAAGACCCGATCAGTCTCGGAATCCCGGTTTACAAGACATTTCAACAATGGTAAAACAAAACCAGCAAAGCCGCCCGAATGTGCCAACAAATCCTGATAGGAGCTGCACATATCTCGTTCTTAGGACACACCGGATTGTCCAAACTTCTGCTAGGCCATCCCAGAGTTGCCCCTGGTGGCCACCGGCGGCTGACAGGTTGGACCAACACTCACAACGAGCACTGGCCCGGGGGGGGGGGGTAAATAAAGATGACCCTCGAGCTCCGGAAACCCAAGGGAAAAAGGGCTAGGTGAGGCAAATGGTAAAACCAAGGTTGGGCCTTGCTGGAGGAGTTTTATTCAAAGCGAACTGTCAAGGGGGTCCCATAAATCACCCAACCGCGTAAGGAATGCAAAATCCGGGAACATAACACCGGTATGACGGAAACTAGGGCGGCAAGAGTGGAACAAAACACCAGGCATAAGGCCGAGCCTTCCACCCCTTACCAAGTATATAGATGCACTAATTAAATAAGAGATATTGTGATATCCCAACATAATCCTGTCCACCATGGAGCAATCTTCAACTTCACCTGCAACTACCAACGCTATAAGAGGGGCTGAGCAACGCGTAACATAGCCAAACAACGGTTTGAAAGGAAGGGTGAAAAGGTTAGAGGCTGACATGGCAATTTGGGAGGCTTGATAAGCAAGAGATAGGCAGCGCAGCATAGCGATAGAACGAAGCAACTAGCATAGCAATGATAGTGGTGAGATCCAAGGTGACGGTCATCTTGCCTAAAATCCCGCTAGGAAGTAGAACGAGTCCATGAAGAAGATGAAGCCACAAAGACAAACCAAGCGTAGACAAACGAATCCTCACGATCGCAACGGACGGGAACTATCGAGAAGAAGCACACAACATAGTAAACACACCACACATGAACAAGGCATGATGCTCAACCAAGCATGATGCAAGACAAGACTACATGAAGCTACTCATGGCAAGAGATGACGCAAACAAGAGCAACACATCAAAGCAAGTTTAAATGAGGCCGGAAACAACATATAACAAATCCGGTAACTCCTCATATGCAAATTTAGAAATTGGTCCAGAACTGAATAAACCTTATGTTCAAGTTGTTAAACAACAAGTTAAGATGCACCAAGATGATCTACACGAGATTCTAGTCAAGTTACATATAAAGTTCATTTAATTCGGAGCTACGGCCGAAGATATGAGCAAAACAAGTCAAACATGGCATTGATGCAAAATGCATCCAAACATCAAGCAAACACCTCAAAACAAGGATGCAACATGATAATATGAAACTTCATGCAAAATCAAGCAAGTTTCATATAGAGCACACTCAAAACGGAGCAATGGTTCAACACATACACTCTATACAAGTTTAAAGGACAAGCTGTCCAAAACAGCAACTAAGCATCTAGCAAGCATCAAAACAATATGCTACAGCATCCTAACATAAGAACAAAAGGCATGGGCATGAAGTACAGGTAAAGCACAACAAATCATGAACACTGAGCTATCTCCAGAAATCACTAGAACATGCTGAAAAGGACATGGCAAGATTGCAAATAATAACAGTTTCAGACTTAACAGAAATAACATCAGGTTGCAATGTTTAGAGCTATCAAACAACATGCTACAGGAACTTATCATGGCAAACAAAGGAATGACATGAATCTACTAATTACATAGAAAAAAAGTCCCTTACTGACCATGGGCCAAAAAGTATCAGAAGATATGATGGCACCCATGTAAACATGGCAAGTTATATGACAGATTCATAAATGGCAGAAACAACAATAAGTAGGCATGTTGGTGAGCTTATAACACTCACCACAGATCCATAAATGGCATGACAAGGTAACCAATAGTAAGAATACATGTTTATGAATCTAAGCATGTCAAGAGCAAGTTCATAGAGTGCATGGATCACTAACAACAATCATGGTAACATTGAACTTAATGTTAACAGGCTGACAGCAACATTATTTAGCAAGTTGAGAGCAAGATTACAACAATCTACAGCTGGCTATAAATCCAACAAGGGGCATGAATGGATATAGTATGACATGTATAACAAAACATCCTTAGTAAACATCTCTAGATTATGCATAGAATGACTTGTAGCAGCAGGTTTACATAGCATCATAATATAGCAGATTCAGCCTAGCAAAACAGTAACAACAAGTACACTACTTAACAAGCTCGATGCACTCACTATAAGAATCACAAAAATACATGGATGGCACCACTGTGAAGATGGCATGATGTAGTACAAAACACATGTAGAGCTCATGCTCATACGATGCACATATCAAATGCAACGAAAATGACAAATCACCAAGTTATAACAGTTTCAGCAGGTTAACATCATATAGCACTCTTGCAACAATGATTCAGGCATCAAGATGGACTAAAAGAAACATGGCACAATGGAACAAAATGAAGAGAATCTCATGGTGAACATTTCGATATATTATACATGCAAAACGGATCTACAGATGAGGAGATATGGCAGGTCAAAGATGCACACATGATGTAAAATTACTGGGACTTAGTAGAAAAACGAGGGGGGAAAGTCAACCTCGTTTTCAGATCTGGATCTGGCGTGTGGTTCGAGGCGGGGCCGGACTCTCACCGGAGTTGGGGCGGCGCGGCGGCTGGAGCGGGCCGGGGGGAGGCGGAGGAGGAGGCCGGCGGCGGGGAGCTGCGGTGGCCGGGCCGGCGAGGTCGCCGGAGTCCGGCGCGGCGGCGAGCAAGGAGCGGGACGGTGGGCGGCGGAGCGGGCGGCGCTCGGGCAGGGCAGGGCAGCTCGGGCCGGGAGGTCAGCGACGGCGGAGGTCGGCGCCGGCGACACGCACCGGTGATGGGGAGGCTCACCGGCGGCGAGGGAGCCAGGCGGCGGCGCGCTCGAGGGCTCGGGGAGGCCCGGCGAGGCGGGGCGTTGCGGGCGCGGTCGGGCCCGGTGCGGCCCGGCGCGGGCCAGCCGTGGGCTCCGCGGGCCAGGCAGCGAGGGCGGCGGCCAGGACAGGTGGTGGGCACTGACTGGGCGTGGGGCGGCGGTGCGGTTCGTCCGGCGGCGGGCGGACATGTCCGCCGGGCGAGAGGGAGGAGTAGACTAGGGTTTCGCCCGAATTTCGAAGGGGGAGGTGTTTTTATGGGTAGAGGGAGCTAGTAGAGTCCAAATGGGGAGAGGTTTTCGGCCACGTGATCGTGATCGAACGACCGAGAGCATGGAGGGGGTTTGGATGGGTTATTGGGCCACTTTGGAGGGGTGTTGGGCTGCACACAAAAGAGGCTTTTACGGTTACCCCGGTTAACCGTTGGAGTATCAAACGGACTCCAAATGGCACGAAACTTGACAGGCGGCCTATCGGTGCTATACCAAGGCCGCTTGACAAACTTCGGTCCATTCCGAGAATGTTTAACACCCGCTCACAACGAGAGACAAAAGGGGGACGCCGGGGGAACATAGCAGT
Organism: Triticum aestivum; assembly: GCF_018294505.1. NCBI lineage: Eukaryota > Viridiplantae > Streptophyta > Magnoliopsida > Poales > Poaceae > Triticum > Triticum aestivum. The sequence goes on from NC_057798.1 coordinate 442,345,618, forward strand.
GCCGAATTGCAAAACGGACAACGGGGAAAATGCTCGGATGCATGAGACGAACACGAATGCGAAATGAGATGCACATGATGACATGATGAAATGCAACACGCAAGCAAATGACATGGCAACGACGGCGAATAACTGGCACACACCTGGCGCATCGAATCCGGGGTGTTACAGGGGGGCACCGCACACGGCTAACAGATGTTGTTGTCTGTTCTAGGCGCCTCCCCGCCTCATATATATAGGTGGAAGGGAGAGGGAGAAACTAAGGGGGGCGCCCCAAGTAGGCCCAATCCTACTTGGGTTTCCTCCCCAATTCGCCCCCCCTTTCCTTCTGTTAGTGGGAACGACACCTATGGGATCAACGGAATCCCAACTGTGGTCGGCGGGCGCGAGGTTGTAAGAAGAGCGAGTCTAAGATCTAGCACAAAGGTCGTTTACCCAGGTTCGGGCCGCGGGGATCGTGTAATACCCTAGTCCTGCTTTGTTGTGTATATGGATGTTCTTGAGCTAGCTACAGTGCGTCCCTTGCTCAAAGAGCCGAATCCCTCTGCTGTATGCCTCCGGCCTCCTTTTATAGTCAAAGGAGGCACTACAGTGGCACACAGGAGGTGGAAAGGGTACATTGGGTATGCTTATCGTTTATCATTACGGGACAAGACACATTAAATGCGCCCCTGAGGTGTCCCCTTGCTTTATTACCGCCTCGCCCTGCTTCGACACGCGTCCAGGCTAGCGAGGTGGGCAGCGCCATGTAGGCTAGCAGGCTGCTGAGCTGGCGCAATGGCGGCGTCTTCACGAAGATCTACATGCCACCACGCAGGTGCTTGCTGAGTTGGCTTTGGGGCCACACATCGCCACGCAGGTGCCCGCCTAGATGGCTGGGCTGGCAGCTGCATGGGAACGGCAGTGGGGTCCTTGTGCGCGCGGGCCTGGCCGTGGCCCCTTTGATGCCTTCGGCAAGGTTCTTTCCGGGTCCCTGGCAAGGGTCTCGCCGTGGCTCCGCGGTCGTCCCCGGCAAGGATGTTGTCGGAGGTCTCGTCTTCTGGTCTTCATCAGATTATGTGTGTTTAATGATCTTCACAAAGATCTGCATGCCACCATGGAGGTTCCTCCCAAGCCTTGGTTCCAATGTGGTTGATGGTGTTGGAAACCTTGGGCTCAAGGGCGGCATGCTCCGCTGGTGTAGGGCAAGTTGCCCCGGCAAGGCCCCTGCCGGGGCCGTGGAGGCCTCCCCGGCAAGGGTCTTGCCGGGGGAGTGTCGGTGTCAAAACCGGCGGATCTCGGGTAGGGGGTCCCGATCTGTGCGTCAAGGTTGATGGTAACAAGAAGTAAGGGACACATATGTTTACCCAGGTTCGGGCCCTCTCGATGGAGGTAAAACCCTACTTCCTGCTTGATTAATATTCATGATATGGGTAGTACAAGAGTAGATCTACCGTGAGATCATAGAGGCTAAACCCTAGGAGCTAGCCTATGATGGTATGAATGTAATTGTGATCGGCCTTCTAAGGACCAACCTCTCCGGTTTATATAGACACCGGAGAAGGCTAGGGTTTACATGGAGTCGGTTACAAGGAAGGGAACATAATATCCGGATCGCCAAGCTTGCCTTCCATGCCAAGGAAAGTCCCATCCGGACACGGGCCGAAGTCTTGAGTCTTGTATCTTCACGCTTCAATAGTCCGGATGTTGTACACAGTCCGGCTGTCCGGATACCCCCTAATCCAGGACTCCCTCAGTAGCCCCTGAACCAGGCTTCAATGACGATGAGTCCGGCGCGCAGTATTGTCTTCAGCATTGCAAGGCGGGTTCCTCCTCCGAATACTCCAAAGTACCTGTTACGACGAATAGTGTCCGGTCTCCAATCAATCTTGTGCTCCTCGGCTTCAACGCCTCAGTAATGACCATCTCCACATGTCGAGCGAATGCTAGGAGTCAAGGTATTTTTGCATTTGCCACCCTCGATCCTCCGGGCCAACCATCTATTTGAAGGGACATGGATTCTCAGATCCAAACCTCACTCTCCTCCCTTGAGCTAGCATCCTAGAGCGCTTCGCGAAAAGCCATTCCAGCATGGCCGGCCGTCGCAGCTCTTCTGCTTGCCCTCCTCGCTCTAAGTCGGGGGATTGGGGAGAGTGCTCAGTTCCTCACAGCCGCTTAGTAATGTTACAAACTCAAGGGTTTCATCCACCGGCATTCATGGTCTCCGTCCGAGCTAGAATAGCTACTTACGACGGAGGGGAACAAGCTGAGGGATCTCCCAACCCGTCTCCGGAGGAGCGAATATGCCTCATCTTGCATCTGCTGAGGGGTGTCGGGTTTCCTATCCACCCGTTTCTCCGCGGGCTCTTGGAGTTCTATGGCCTCCAGTTACACAATCTTACCCCAGCCTCCATTCTGCACATAGCGGAGTATGTCGCCCTATGTGAGCTGTTTTTAGGCTGCGAACCACACTTCGGATTGTGGAGGAAGCTGTTCTGCCTTGTCCCCCACACGCAGGGGGAGTCCCTGTATCAAGTGGGCGGGGCCGAAGTATGGCGCATTGCCGATACCGGATACCTGTCCGGCACTCCTTAGAATGCACCAGAAAACTGGGCTTCAGAGTGATTCTATATAAATGACGTTCCCCTTCCGGATCCAGTCCGGAGGGGTCTCCCCAAGTTCAGCAACGCCCCACCGAGGGCACGCCTAAGCTGGCGTCCCCGGGGCCCTCAAGAAGAGGACACAAGGGAGATATTCCTCCTGATGAACATGATAAAGTTGCTGGCCAAGTCCAGACGACGATTGTTGAAGTCATGGCAATATGCATAAAGCGAGGAGTGCAGCCGTTCCAATATCGGGGGAAGCCCATGTGGCATTACAACAGGGAAGATGACGCCACCCGCTGTGGTCGTAAGGGTCCGGACTCCGCTGCCGCTTTGGCAAGGATATTGTCTGATTTGTACAAAGGGGAAGAGGAGGAGTTCCTTTGCATAAAAACACGGGACGGATTCTCCATGTACAACCCCCCAGAGTGGGTAAGTTGCCATTCTTTTCCCGGCTTCATTTACTCTATCGTACTTCTGCTAAGATTACTTGCATCAATGCCTCTGAGCAGGAACTGAGGAGGGCCATGGAAGGAATCTTCAGCCCCTCCCCGCAACCAGAGGACCCTGGAAGGGCCCTAGATCCGGGACTCAAAGTAGATCCGGATATTACCGTGGAGCTTGTCAATGGAGTATTTTATCAGGCGAGCTGGGACGGCGCCCTGGTGGCCATTACGGCCGACTCCTCTGGACTGCTTCCTACATCGCGTGTAAGCTGAGCTGAAAAACCCTATCCTCCGAAGTGGACTTTCTCCAGGTATTGTAGTTTACCTTTGAGGCGTCGCTCTATTTGCAGAAATGACGGCCGGAGCGAGGGGCTGAGCCCCTAGGGACTCGTCAACCACGGGCGTCCGGATCGGGCAGGCTCAAGAGGAAGGCGGTGCGGGCTGACGCACCGCTGCAGAGGTAAAGTCATAGCCTGTCCCGCTATCATAGAATTTGAAATATGACAACGACCTTTGCGTTTGGCGGGAAGAGGAATAACCGGGCTATATCCGGAAACCCCACCAACCACGTCTCCACCAGCCGGGTTCCAGAACCGGCTTCGGGGGCGGAGGTGGATGCGGGGCCAGCACCGCATAGCTCCCTGACGGAGGGTGCGGATATGTGCTCGGCCACGAACTCCGAAGTGGAGAGCGCCATGAACCACCGGCGCCGGAGGGCCGTGCTCCGGCACAACATCTTTTCCGAAGAGGCTTTTCATGCCTTCAATTCGGCGGACGCATATGTCCGAGCCGCTCGAGGCGGGCTTGCCCAAGCGACAAGCCAGTATACCAAAGACATACGGGTAAGAGATTTTGATAAGTATGCCTAGCAGTAGCCCCTGAGACTTAGAATAGTTGGGACAACTGTTTGTAGGATCAATATATCCACAGGTCCTTGTGGACAAGAATGAACAATTGGCACGGGAGCTGGAGGCCTGCAAGTCCCAATTATCTGATGCGGTAGCCAAGTTAGAGGGATCCTGAAAGGCCCCTGCCGGTAATATTTGTCTCCATTATACACAGATGTGCTAGTTAATAGATGGCTGGTGCGGTTAGTCTAACAGTAAGTTCTGCAGACAATCCTGGAGTGAATCCGGATGGCGCAGTGGGTGACGACTCGCATCTCCAACGGCAACTAAAGGCCGGTGAGCGCATCCTTACGCAGGTGACACAAGAGAAGAACAAGTTTCATGATGCCAATATTCGTCTGGACGTGGAATTAAAGGACGCCCGTGCACAACTGGCAGACTCCGTGAATGAGAACAAAAAACTTCGTCGCGGTATTTATGGTAAGAACTCAAGCGAACTGTTTGATAGTTCGGCGAGAAAGTTTATTAAAAAGTTGTTTCCTTGCAGTAATGCTAACGGGTCACCCTGAAGAGGAGATGCCCTCGTCTGTAGGTGATTTGCTGCAAGAACAGTCGCAGATGCACGATCGTGCTCGGCAGGTGTTGCAAGGCGTTGCTCAGACCTTGTGGCCCTCAAGCCTACTGCCGAATGGCATGGGGGAGCTTGCGGACCTGCTTCAAGGAGCCCGGCGGCGCTTCCATCTGGGGAAGATATCAGCCTGCCGGCAAGGAGCAAGAGAAACCTGGGCGATGGTAAAGACGCGCTATACCAAGCTGGACCCTAACCATATGGCCGAAGTGGGACCGGCGGGGCCCGATGGGCAAGAAATTCCCGTGAGCCTGGTGTATGACCAGGTAGCATTAGCCGCTAAGTATTCTCAGCAGGATTGTAGGCTAGATAACCTGTTAGATGGTATAGAAGAGGAATATAGTCATTCTCAGTTGTCATGGCGGACCTTTTCGCTTCAGCCCCCGGATTGATTGGCATAAGTAGCCTCTAGCCGGGTTGAAATCATTTGTCATGGCGGACCTTTTCGCTTCAGCCCCCGGATCCTATAGTCCGGGGTGTGTCCGAATACCCGCTCGGTTATGCGAAAATCGGGGCATGCGTGGATACCAGGCGTAGGGGTCATAGGTGCTTGAACAGACAAGTACCCAACTAGTTATGTTATATTGCATGGATAGCAAGAAACATCTTCTAGGGAGAATAGTTCCATTAAGGGTTCCTTTCCCTAGGTATCCATGTGTCGATGCACATGTCCGGACTACGCACAATGGCGCAGGATACAAAGCTTCTGGGGTTCCTTGTTGTAACAAACGAATACATCCTTTGTTCACCGATCGAATATTCTCTTAAGGAAACTAGCTTTCGGCTTCACCCAGTCTGAGGTACACATCCGGCTCAACCGGCAGTAACAATCATAGAGGTGCTCCCCTTATGCCCTAGCCGAATTAACGGGAACGTAGGGCATAAACACAAGAGCCAGGCAACCCAGCTTGGTCACATCTTAAGTCATATCGATGCATATAATGGTGAAGAAAAGGCACATATGGAGAAAGAACGCATATGTGATGGGCAAAAAGGCCATCAAAGTAATTATGTCTAGCTTCCGAATAGGAAGCCCCCAGATACAGCTTGCACACATGGTATGACCGGGATAATCCGGGAATCCACACTGTATTAAACACTTTGTGTGAACGGAAAGAGGGTCGAGAAGGAGAGAAACAGTGGTGGAGCATAATTTAAAAAGGAGGGGTGAGGAGACGAACACTGCGTTCGGCGTTAGGCGTAGAATCTCCGGAGTCTAGCCGCGTTCCATGGGTTCGGCTCGAGTCTGTTGTCAGATGCATTACGTAGGCGGTACGCTCCTCCGGTAAGAACTTTGTCGATGACGAAGGGACCTTCCCATCTGGGTTTGAGTTTGTCCTTCTTCTCCGGTAGGCGTAGAACGAGCTCGCCAATGTTCTAAGTTTTGGCCCGCACTTCTCTGCTTTGATATCGCCAAGCCTGCTGCTGATAGAATGCGGAACGAGCTTTTACAACATCGTGCTCCTCCTCCAGGGCATCCAAGTTATCCCGTCGATCTAACTCGGCTTCCTTCTCTTCGTACATGCGTACACGTGGCGAATCATGTATTATGTCGCAAGGCAGTACTGCTTCCGCACCGTACACCATAAAGAATGGTGTGTATCCGGTGGTTCGATTCGGTGTGGTCCGGAGCCCCCAAAGTACGGAGTCGACCTCCTCTACCCAGTGCGTATCCGATTCTGTTAAAGATCGCACTAATCTGGGTTTTATGCCGCTCATGATAAGACCATTTGCCCGTTCGACCTGGCCGTTTGTTTGCGGGTGGTAGACGGAAGCGTAGTCGAGCTTAATGCCCATTTTGCTGCACCAAGTTTTCACTTCATCGGCTGTGAAATTTGAGCCATTATCAGTGATGATGCTATGGGGGACACCGTACCAGTGTACAACCCCGGATATGAAATCTATTACTGGGCCGGATTCGGCCGTTTTAACTGGTTTGGCTTCGATCCATTTGGTGAATTTGTCCACCATGACCAATAGGTCTTTTTTATTATGGCTTCCCCCTTTAAGGGGTCCGACCATATCCAGCCCCCAAACCACGAAGGGCCAAGTTATGGGGATTGTTTGGAGAGCGTAGGGGGCATATGACTCTGATTGGCGAAGAGCTGGCAGCCGATGCAATGTTGGACAAGGTCCTGTGCGTCTGCTCGGGCCGTCGGCCAATAGAAGCCTGTACGGAAGGCTTTGCTGACTAGCGCTTGAGCTGCTGCATGGTGTCCGCCCAGTCCGGCGTGAATTTCAGCCAGGAGTTGCCGCCCTTCCTCTTCGGAGATGCACCTTTGGAGCACTCCGGTCGCGCTTTTCTTGTAGAGTTCCCCTTCGTGGACCTTGTAAGCTTTAGAACACCGGACTATGCGGCATGCTTCATTTTGGTCTTCGGGGAGCTCCTGCCTATTTAGGTAGGCCAAGAACAGCTCGGTCCACGGGGTGATTACGGTCATGATTTCGTGGGCCGAAGGTGTTATTTCGGTGGCAGAGCCTCCGATTGTGTCGGATGGTTCGGAGTCTGGGGGTGTATTCGGATCCATGCTGATATTGCTGGACTCCCCTTCCCATACTATGGATGGCTTGAACAGCCTTTCCAGGAATATATTAGCTGGGACAGGGTCGCGTTTGGCGCCGATGCGGGCAAGTACGTCCGTCGCTTGATTGTTTTCTCGAGCCACATGGTGGAATTTGAGCCCCTCGAACCGAGCTGACATCTTTAGGACGACATTACGATAGGCCGCCATTTTCGGATCCTTGGAATCAAAGTCTCCGTTTATTTGTGATATTGCGAGGTTCGAGTCCCCACGCACTTCCAGGCATTGGATGCTCATAGAGACTGCCATCCGGAGACCATGTAACAGGGCCTCATATTCGGCCGCAATGTTGGAGTCTGTGTATAATATTTGTAGGATGTACCGGACCGTGTCCCCGGTGGGAGACGTTAGGACTACCCCTACTCCCAGTCCGGCCAGCATTTTGGAGCCGTCAAAGTGCATGATCCGGTTGGAGTACGCGCCGTACTCTTTAGGGAGTTCGGCTTCTGTCCATTCGGCAATAAAGTCAGCCAATACTTGCAACTTAATGGCTCGCCGCGGTTTGTATGTTATGTCGAACGGCAGGAGCTTGATGGCCCATTTAGCAATCCGGCCCGTAGCATCGTGGTTATTAATTATGTCGTTGAGTGGTACTTCAGAGGCGACGGTAATCAAACACTCTTGAAAGTAGTGTCTTAGCTTTCGAGATGCCATGAAGACTGTGTATGCTATTTTATGATAGTGTGGGTATCGGGATTTACATGGGGTGAGGACCGTGGATACGTAGTAAACCGGCTTATGAAGCGGGAATTTGTATCCGTTCACCTCTCGTTCGACGACGAGCACTACACTTACCACTTGATGTGTTGCAGCTATGTATAGCAGCATAGGTTCGCCGATGTTTGGCGCTGTTAGGACCAGATTACTGGCCAATAAGGTCTTTATCTCATCTAGTCCGGCCGCGGCTGCATCCGTCCATACAAAATGTTCGGTGCGCCGAAGGAGGCGGTAAAGAGGCAACGCCTTTTCTCCTAGCCTGGATATAAAGCGGCTCAAAGCGGCCACACATCCTGCTAGCTTCTAGATGTGCTTGAGGTCGGTTGGTATGGCCAACTACGACAGGGCTCGGATTTTTGCTGGATTCGCTTCTATTCCTCTATTGGAAGCAATGAAGCCCAGGAGCTTCCCCGAAGGGACACCAAAAACACATTTTTCTGGATTCAACTTGATGTGTATGTCCAGAGGTTATCGAATGTAAGCCTCAAGTCATCTATCAGGGTTTCGACGTGTCTTGTTTTTATGACAACGTCGTCCACATATGCTTCCATTGTTTTGCCGATTTGTTTCTCCAGGCATGTTTGAATCATGCATTGATAGGTTGCACCGGCATTCTTGAGCCCGAAGGGCATAGTGTTGAAGCAAAAAGGGCCATATGGCGTTATAAAAGCTGTTGCAGCTTGGTCAGACTCTGCCATCTTTATTTGATGGTATCCAGAGTATGCGTCGAGAAAACACAGCGATTCATGTCCAGCTGTGGCATCGATGATTTGATCGATGCGAGGGAGGGGAAAGGGATCCTTGGGGAAAGCCTTGATGAGGTCTTTGAAGTCGACGCATAGGCGCCAGGATTGGTCCTTTTTTGGCACCATTACCAAATTCGCCAGCCAATCCGAATGTTTAATATCTCTGATGAATCCGGCCTCAAGCAGTTTGGCTAGCTCTTCCCCCATGGCTTGCCGCTTGGGTTCTGAAAACCGCCTTAGGGTCTGTTTGACCGGTTTGTATCCCTTTAGTATATTGAGGCTGTGTTTGGCTAGCCGGCATGGGATGCCCGACATGTCCGAAGGGTGCCAGGCGAAAATGTCCCAATTCTCGCGTAAGAAATCTCGTAGTGCGGCGTCCATCACGGGGCTCAATTGTGTTCCGATGGATGCTGTCTTCGTGGGATCCGTTGGGTGGACTTGGAATTTGACTATCTCATCTGCAGGTTTAAATGAGGTGGACTTGGGTCGTTTAACGAGTATCATGTCGTCCCTGTCCATGGTGGCCCGCGGTGTTGTTAATTCTTCGGCTGCTAGGGCTTCATATAATGCTTCTAGGGCTAGTGCTGCGGTTTTGTTTTCGGCGCGGAGCGCGACGTCTGGATCACTGGCTAGAGTGATGATTCCGTTGGCCCCGGGCATTTTAAGCTTCATGTACCCGTAATGGGGTACAGCTTGAAATCTCGTGAATACGTCCCGCCCTAGAAGGGCGTGGTATCCACTGCTGAAAGGAGCCACTTGGAATGTGATTTCTTCGGACCTATAATTCTCCGGGGTGGCGAGCACCACATCAAGTGTGATTTTTCCCGCGCACCATGCTTCCCGAGTAGGGATGATTCCCCTGAAGGTGGTGCCGCTTTGCTCAATGCGGCCTCTATCACTCTCCATTTTGTTGAGCATTTCTTCATAGATCAAGTTTAACCCGCTTCCGCCGTCCATGAGTACTTTGGTGAGTCGGAAGCCGTCCACGATTGGGCTAAGGACCAGAGCGGCCGGTGCCTGAACAGTCTGGAATCGAGGTTCGTCACTGGCATTGAAAGTTATAGCCGTGTCGCTCCAGGGGTTTATCTTGCCACACGGCAAATTTCTGTAGAGCTTTGGTGAGCCCGCTTGTGCCTGTTGTTCGAGGCGAAAGTCTCGAAGACTGTTAGCATCGTATTGTGTCCGCGGGCAGGATATTGTTCCGTTTTATGGCTCGCAAGAAGATCCTCGCCGCTTTTTGCCACCTGCCGGAGTATCCAACATGCCCTAAGGCTATGAGTTGCATTGTATCCAGCGTACCGTAGAGCTTACATGGCCCGTCGAGCCATCCTTCCAATACAGATCCCCGCCTAGGGGTGGGCTTTAGTTTCTTCGGGATTGGATCGGACGTCCTACGAGACTTCTTCCGTTTGGTTCGGACAAAGGTCTTGGTGAGAGCGGTACTATCCCAAAATTCTGTTTGGGTCTTCCAAGCGCTCTCCATTGCACAGCACTTACGTACTATGACTGCCAGGCCCGTGAAACATATTATTTCGTGGTGGCCTATAGCATTGAGGAGCCCTTCGTCCATGTAGTTTTTGCAGAAGAGTGAGACCATGTTCTCCTCACGGCAGTCCTTAACTTTGTTAAGCGCAAGGAGGAATCTGGCCCAGTAATGATGCACCGTCTCCTGGGGCTCTTGCCTGATGCGGGAGAGACAGTTTAAGTCCAAATAGGTATTGTTAGCAGAATCTGGATTATGATCCGATCTAACGCCCGAGGGCGCGGGCAGTTCCGAGCCCAGCAACTCGGAATCCGGAGTGTTACCCAATTCCTTTGGCACAATGCCCGATTCTATGTCCGGGACCTGGGGCAGGTTGTCCTCTGAGCAGATTTTCGGCTCAAGGAGTTCGGCGATCCGAACATAATTCTTCCTCAAAGTGGGGGGACGATCCGCGTGTGGTTCTTCCACAATCGCCATCTCATGGGTGGCCGGTGGGGATCTGATGTCCCTTCGGTCGGGTTTAAGCCCAATCAGGTCATAATTCGTAGCGACTCCCAGAGCCGCGATGCGATCCAAGAGTTCATTAAAGGAGGAGAGCTCCATTGGATCCATCTGTTCGGCAAGTTCCAAACTGACCCGAAGGTTATGATTGATGACCTGAGAGGCCATCATCGGCTCCGTCGCTGACGGGGCGGCCATGATAAAGCCGCCGAGCTGGAGCGTCTGGCCTACAGCCAGAGCTCCCTCCGAAGTAATATCGTCCTTGAAGACGAGTCGAGCCATCAAGCCTTGCGGCGACGTCACAGAGGAACTCTCAATGAAAGCACCAATGTCGGTGTCAAAACCGGCGGATCTCGGTAGGGGGTCCCGATCTGTGCGTCAAGGCTGATGGTAACAGGAAGTAAGGGACACAGATGTTTACCCAGGTTCGGGCCCTCTCAATGGAGGTAAAGCCCTACTTCCTGCTTGATTAATATTGATGATATGGGTAGTACAAGAGTCGATCTACCACGAGATCGTAGAGGCTAAACCCTAGGAGCTAGCCTATGATGGTATGAATGTAATTGTGATCGGCCTTCTAAGGACCAACCTCTCCGGTTTATATAGACACCGGAGAGGGCTAGGGTTTACATGTAGTCGGTTACAAGGAAGGAAACACAATATCCGGACCGCCAAGCTTGCCTTCCACGCCAAGGAAAGTCCCATCCGGACACGGGCCAAAGTCTTGAGTCTTGTATCTTCACGCTTCAATAGTCCGGACGTTGTACACAGTCCGGCTGTCCGAATACCCCCTAATCCAGGACTCCCTCAGGGAGTCCACCTCGCCCTCTTGCTCTTTGTGCCTCTGTCTTGGCGTTGCTTTGATCGTGTCGTGGCTTCGGCCTCTGTCGTGGATTTGTCACGGCAGATGTCCTAGCGAAAGGACTTAGTCGTGGAGCCATCGCTACGAGTTTACTTGAAGGGGTTAAAGCGGACACAAAGACACGTGGGTTTATACTAGTTCGGCCCCTTTCGATGAAGGTAAAAGCCTACGTCTAGTTGTGATAGAATTGATGTGGTCTCGATGGCTAGGGAGCAAACAAGCTTCGCCTAGGCCCGAGTTGTCATTGTCCCCTGAACCGCCGCCGGGTCGTCCCCTTATATACACGGGTGACGCCCGTCGGTCCATAGAGTCCCAGCCGGTTCATATTCGTATCCCGGTCGGTATCTCTCTATTCCTAACTTACAATACAAGCTATACATCAGGTCGGTTTTACTGATACAGATTCTAAACCGACTATAGGCCTTGGGCCTTCACCTGCTTATACCACTATGACGTTAACCCGGCCCAAGTAAGCCGGTTTACGCCTAGTGGTAATATCCCCAACATTAGGCCCTAGATTGATTTGAACTGGTTCATGTCAATCCTTCACACCATCTTGCGTCTTGGATGTCTTCTGTTAATTGGCAAATCTCCATGTCGTCATCATTTTTGGTCACTGTAAACCGGCATGACGTCATCAGTTTTGGCTACTATAAACCGGCATGACGTCATTATGAAATTCATAACGCCCTCTTAATGACAGCTCCTGGATTCGCGCGTTTGACCTAGCTCAGTTGCCTTATAAATAAGACCGAAGGGTCATTTCCTTCTTCTTCCCCTTCGTCCCTTCTTCTTCTTCTTCCTTACGTCGCCGGCCTTGGAGCTCCGCCACCACCGTCGACCTCTGCCTCGTCTCAGGCCGCTGCATCAACCTGCACGTACCAGAGTGTCGCGGCGTCTTTCCGCATCCTCTCCGTTCCTGGTAAGTTCTCTCTCCCTCTTAACCTAGATCTATTCTTAGGGTTCCATGTTCCTGCTATGTTCATCGCGCGTTCATAGCTGCTCTCTGATCTTGAATGCATCCGTGAACTCTTGCTGTGTTTAGTAGCGATCCCTTTAGCATCCGCTTACCATTTCTCATCCAGACTTATAGATCTCCCGCATCTATCCACTCAATGGTTCACTTCTGTTTCCGTCTTAGTCTTCAAAATACTTCCTGTTTTTTTATGAGCTTGCTGTAGATCCGTGGCTGTAACATAACTTTGTGAAACTTGTTTCTGCATAACTAGTTATCCATAGTTTCGATTGCTTCCGATACTTAGGCCAGGCGGTTTAACTTCACCATAGAGAAAAAATAGCTAGACTAGTATATATGTCATTAATCCCCTGGTTAAACCGCCAGAATCCATCTGATGCTGCGTTGTAGAAGACCGGTTTATGGTACTGCCCCCGGTTTACCGTAATTAGATCACCACCGTTTTATCCGGCATATGCTTGAACCGAATCATTTATTCCTTGTAGATCTTGTCATGGCCAAACAAGTGTACGAGTGCAATTGGGTTCCCTCCCGTGTCACAGAATCACAGCTGAACGACCTAGTCCTGATTGGTGCTTTGGATAGCAAAGACACGATTCATTGGAGGGTTCCTGGAGATGAATGTCCTCCTACACCCCAGGAAGGAGAGGTCGTGGTCTTCACAGATCATATGGCCCGGGGCTTTAAACCGCCCGGCTCCAAATTTTATCGGGACGTGTTAGCCAACTTTCAACTCCGTCCACAGGATATTGGCCCCAACTCCGTCACCAACCTATGTCACTTTCAAGTACTTTCTGAGGCATACCTTCAAGAGGAGCCTTCCGTCGAGTTATTCAGAGACCTCTTTCATCTGAACCGTCGTACTGAATTCACTGACGGCCCTAATACCGAACTGGGCGGTATGGCCATTCAGAAGAGGAAAGAAATCACCTAACAACGTAACTTGGTTTTATTGCAAGGATACATCTCCTGACAACGAAAATCCCTTGCCTGGCTTCCATCCAGAACGGCTCAGCAACACTCACCCCTTTCCACAAAGGCTAAACGCCAAGGAGAGAATTAAATATGCTCCTCAACTGTCCAAGCTCCGGGCCTTCATGGCCAACGGTTTAACAGGAATAGACCGTGCACGCTGCTGGATATCATGGAGTATTTTTCCTCTAAGCCGGCGCCCGAATTTGATGTGTGAGTATACTGATAGTGTCGATGACCCACTCCGACACACTAAAATCCAACTCCCTGAGGATGAAGTCACAGAATCTATGAAGAAGATGCTGAATGAACCGGAGCACCTCTGTGCTCAAACCGGTCTGCTTCCGTATTGCACCACCAACAAACCGCCAGCGGTAATATTTCAATTGCTTTATTGTTGATCCGAGTTACTATTTTATATGTTCAACATTTTAATTGCTGCTGATCTAGGGTGATAATCCGTTCTAGAGTAAGAAACTTCCTCAAGACAAAACGGAAAAGGCAGGACGGCCAACCCGGCCCAAGACCAAGGTTGTCAAGAAACCAGCTCATAAGAGAAAAACCACCGCTTCGTCTGACCCGGCCATTGATGATGATGTGGGTAAACCGGATCTTGAGATAGAACTTGATTCACTTGGCTTACTTTTTACACGCCTTATTGATGATGATGTTTGTCAGGATGATGCTGAAGCCAGCAATGCGGCTTTCGTTGAGGTAACCATTCTCTCTTCCGATTAAGAAATCTTGCCTTTGCCAAAATTTCGCCGGGCAAACCGGAAAGTTAAATTTTCTCATCCTCTTGCTTATCTGGATTCCCAATTTCTTATGAAGACCCAGCAACACGAAGCTCGCCGCACAACCCGGCACAGTGGCCAGGTAGTTACCTCTGCCGGTTTACCAAACAGTCCGGTTCGAAAACGCCGCTCCGAGGTCTCCGACCTTTTTATTGATTTAAATTGTAAAGCGGGTTTCTTCCGTCAACCTCTTAATCCATCCGACTCCGATTATCAGGTCACTTCTCATTCCTCATCTGGTGAATCGTCAGCCACCCAGCTACCACCTTTGAAAACAGTTGCTGGGTAAGTTCAACCGATCATATGCTTCCAGTATGCTACGCAATGGTTTACACTTTTCCTTAATTTTTATCTTTTCTTCCAGGGCTAAACCGAAACCAAGCAAGAAAGCCCGCCTGGATAAAGCGGCTGAAGAAAATGTGGCCCCGGAACATGACCAAGCGCCGGATCATGAAGTGTTTATTTCTGAAGATATCCCCAATGATCCTCCTCTGCAAGATGACATTATCCCTGAAGAAGGTCTTACTAATGCTCCAGCGTCTGCTGATCCGCCTGCCAGTTCTGTCCAGATTGAAAAATCCCACACTCCTGCTGACAAAACGGCCGCACCAACCCAAACCGGCGAATCAAAAGATGATGATGTTGTGATTACCGGTGTAGGCCGTTCTGAACCCGGGAATCCTGCCACTCTTACCAGGCATACCATCAAAGAGGATTCTTCCTCTTTGAACAAAGGAAAATGGGATGTCGAATTGGAAACATATGCCGCTCTGAATGCGCAAGATCTTCATTCTGGCTATTTAAACCGGCTTTACACTAGCCGTGACTGTGAAGCTGGCCTGGTCAAAATGATGAGGGATAAATTTGAGGTAAATTCCTTCTTTCTCTTCTGCTCTTGCATTCATCCCGGTAGCCCCCAAGGGCCGGTTTGTGACCTTGGTCAAACCGGGACTTGATCCTGAATATATAATTATTGAAATCCATCGGTATAACCCTCGAGGGCCGGTTTAGCATAATCAAACCGGGGCTAAAAAGCTGTCCTTAAAACAGAACTTGATCAAATAGCCATTAGCCCCCAAGTGCCAAGTTGAATACTTGTATTGAGCTTGGGACTTTGTAGTTGAGCAATATACAAAAAAAATTGAAGATACATTAGCCCCCAAGTATCAGGCATATAACTTTGTTTATGTGGTTGGTACTTCAATTTCTTGTCTTGACTGTGAAATTTTTAAAATGTCATCTGTATGCAGGCTGAGATTAAAATCAAGGAGGACCGAATTGCCGATTTGCAGGAGGCCCTGAAGACCCAGCAAGCTGAAACAGATAAAGCCAAGGAAGAATTAACCAGCGCTTTGAACACTGCTGAACGGCTGAAGAAAAATTTCAAGAAAGAGCGAGCTGACTGGGCCACTGATAAGGCCGGTTTAACCAAAAGAGCAGAAAATGCTGAAGCGGCCCTTAAACCGGTGGTAGATGAACTGACGGCCGTACAGCGGCAAATACACTCCATGACTGCTGCTATCTTTGGTAAGCTCCTTATAACTTCTGTAATAAATTTGAATCTGCTGTATCATAAGTCCGGTTTGAGACCATTCCAATCCTTTTGTAGGCACACGTATTGGGCACTTAGGAAATGATGTTCGGAAGAAACTGAAAGCTGCCTACACCTTGATAGAACAATTGTACACTGGAGCCCAACGGATCATCAGCACAGCTTCTCACAACAATCCGGCGCCCTCTTTAATCCAGGACACTCTTAGCAAGTTGTCAATGCTTCCAGCCCGGATTGAGGAGCTGAAAAAATCCGCTGCCCGAACCGGAGCCATCAATGCCTTAATCCGGGCAAAGGCATGGGTGCCCGACTTTGATCCTGTGGAAGCAGCTCAAGGCTATCCCAGTCTGAAAGAAGACGGCTCTGAGTTCGACGAAGAAGATTTAAGGGCTATAAACCGTGCAGTGCGCCCTCTGGCTTGCCAGCTAGCTGAAGAGGCGGATTTGACGCATTATCAAGCGCAATACAATGATCAAAACAAGCGAGTGCCTGCCCCAACTGTTGAAGCGGAGAATCTGATTCCTCCAATCCGTAAGCACACTTACGCCCCTGATATTGAACCGTCTTCCCTGATCCATGAAGAAGCTGTTTTCCAAGCTTTAATGGGAATCGACTGGACCACTGTTGATTTCCAGCCAATGGGTAGAGACGAGGAAGCTGAAGCGGCGGAGGACGAGGAGCAAGCTTGAATCGGAAGCCGGTTTGAAGTGCTATTTGAAACATCCTTCTACAGAAACAACGATTTTGTTTGGGCACCATGCTGCCTTGTAATAGGATAGTGAAAACTTCTGCCTGGGATATGCCTTCGTGCATAAGTACTAAAGCTTTTGCTTGGAAACTTTAATTCATATTTCCTGCAATCAGAAAAAATTTGAACTTCGGTAGCGGTTATACCGCAGCCGGATTATGATCTTGATATGTGTATCAGAAATATAACAAACACATGATACACAAATACCTTCCATGTTTGGGTATAAAGCTGGTTTACCCAACCCTGAAGCGGTGGTTTTATAAACCAATACCGTCAAAAAAAAGGGAGAAAGTAGCCCCCGTACAAACCGTTCTGACTTAATACAAGCCCCCTGGTTATTCCATGAGTGTAACAGGGAAAAAGTAAACCGGGAGACTCCTCCGGATTAGAAGGGGGATCAAAAATCATTGGCTGAACCGGAAAAAATATACTTGTCGACATAAAGAAATCCAGCAAAAACAAAAACGAACAAACCATGAAAACAAGATGGAAATGAAAGTAATGATAAAAACCATTCGCAAAAATATGCTATTAAGCTGTTCAGATGGCATTACCATGGTCAGAAAGGATCAAGGCCCCCAATAGGGGTGACAATGATTCAAGTCAGCCAGGTCCCCAAATGACTCGTGGCATATATGCCAAATCAGGAGGCATAGCAATGGCTCGGGCCCGACCATGCTCCCAAGTGATTTTGTGGCCTTAGGCCGACCAAAAGGCATTACTGGTTCAAACATGACACAGTCCCCAAATGATCTGGTGGCTGTCTCCTATCAAAGGGTGTTCGTTGGTTCGGACACGACCAAAGCCCCCAGTGATATTGTGGCCTTAGGCCGACCAAGAGGCATTACTGGTTCAAACTTGACTCAGTCCCCAAATGATCTGGTGGCTGTCGCCTATCAAAGGGTGTTCGTTGGTTCGGACACGACCAAAGCCCCCAGTGATATTGTGGCCTTAGGCCGACCAAGAGGCATTACTGGTTCAAACTTGACTCAGTCCCCAAATGATCTGGTGGCTGTCGCCTATCAAAGAGTGTTCGTTGGTTCGGACACGACCAAAGCCCCCAGTGATATAAAACAAATGTCAAAGGGTAAACCGGAGGCCGCTTTAGACAGAACCACTCCGTGTAACCTCGCATGATGAGAAAGACAGAGACCCCGCTTCGGCTGAGGCTCCGGTTTGATATATCAAAGATAATATATACATTGTCATGATATGTACATAAATAGAGCCAATGGCTCAAGTATAGTAAGGCCGAAGATGAGCTATATTCCATGGTCTGTTGGTCTCCTCTTATGATGTACGTGAGTCTTGATGCTCTCGAATATCAATCAAATAATACGACCCGTTGTGCAGATTCTTGCTGACTACGAAAGGTCCCTCCCAAGGTGGGGATAACTTGTGCATATCCGTTTGATCTTGGATGAATCGAAGCACCAAATCTCCTTCTTGAAAAGTTCTGGTTCTAACCCGGCGACTGTGATAGCGACGAAGATCTTGCTGGTAAATCGCCGAACGGGCAGCCGCTATATCACGCTCTTCGTCCAATAGGTCCAAAGCATCGTGTCGTGCTATCTCATTATCTACCTCAACATAAGCTGCCACACGAGGCGAATCGTGCCGGATGTCACTAGGGAGAACCGCCTCTGCTCCATAGACCATGAAAAACGGCGTGTATCCTGTGGACCGGTTTGGCGTAGTATTGATACTCCATAATACAGATGGCAGCTCTTCAACCCAACATCCTGGTGTTCTTTGCAATGGGACCAAAAGCCGGGGTTTGATGCCTCGCAAGATTTCCTGATTAGCTCGTTCTGCCTGTCCATTGGACTGGGTGAGTGTTGCTGAGCCGTCTCGACGGGGTTGGTGTAGATGTCCGGCTCAGGCCCAGGCTCACCGATCTTGCCGATGAAGATGTGTACGCTGCCAAAGGGGACCCGGTAACCATACTCAATTGAATCGGCCTCCGGACCCCATCCTGCATCATCGATGTAGATCCTGCCCCGACGACTCTTGGTCATCCGGCCCACAACATAGCCTTCGAGTCCTTTGAGCTTGCCCTCCAAGATCGCCAAACCATCATGCGATAGCCCCACGGTGGGCGCCAACTGTCGTGGATTTGTCACGGCAGATGTCCTAGCGAAAGGACTTAGTCGTGGAGCCATCGCTACGAGTTTACTTGAAGGGGTTAAAGCGGACACAAAGACACGTGGGTTTATACTAGTTCGGCCCCTTTCGATGAGGGTAAAAGCCTACGTCTAGTTGTGATAGAATTGATGTGGTCTCGATGGCTAGGGAGCAAACAAGCTTCGCCTAGGCCCGAGTTGTCGTTGTCCCCTGAACCGCCGCCGGGTCGTCCCCTTATATACACGGGTGACGCCCGTCGGTCCATAGAGTCCCAGCCGGTTCATATTCGTATCCCGGTCGGTATCTCTCTATTCCTAACTTACAATACAAGCTATACATCAGGTCGGTTTTACTGATACAGATTCTAAACCGACTATAGGCCTTGGGCCTTCACCTGCTTATACCACTATGACGTTAACCCGGCCCAAGTAAGCCGGTTTACGCCCAGTGGTAATATCCCCAACAGCCTCCCTCCTCTGTCCTGCTAAGTGTGGCCGCAGGCATGGCTCTGACTGCCCGTGCACAGGTAAAGGGGTACAAAGTAGAACCCCTACTTCTGTACACCAACACCTTTTTCACCGGAGGGGGGAGGAAAGAGGAGGGAGGAGGGAAGGAAGGGGGAGGCCGAATCCCTCCCCTTCCTTCTATCTTCCCCTCTTTCCTTTCTCCTCCGGTGCGGCCCATATGGGGAGCGCAACAGCCCCTGCTGCCTGCTGCGTTTCCCCTCTTGGCCCATTAGGCCCATATCTTTGCCGGGGAGTACCCGGAACCCCTTCTGGTGACCCAATATGTACATGGTACCCTCCGGAACACTTCTGGTGTCCGAATAATATCGTCCTATATATCATTCTTTACCTATCGACCATTTCGAGACTACTCGTCATGTTCGTGATCTCTTCCGGGACTCCGAACAACATTCAGTCACCAAATCACATAACTCATATAATACAAAATCGTCATCGAACGTTAAGCGTGCGGACCCTACGAGTTTGAGAACTATGTAGACATGACCGAGACATATCTCCGATCAATAACCAATAGAGGAACTTGGATGCTCATATTGTTTCCTACATATTCTACGAAGATCTTTATCGATCGAACCGCAATGACAACATACGTTATTCCCTTTGTCATCCGTATGTTACTTTCCCGAGATTCGATCGTCGGTATCTTCATACCTACTTCAATATCCTTACCGGCAAGTCTCTTTACTCATTCCATAATACATCATCCTAAAACTAACTCAGTAGTCACTTTGCTTGCAAGGCTTCTTATGATGTGCATTACCGAGAGGGCCCAGAGAGACCTCTCCGATACTCGGTGTGACAAATCCTAATATCGATCTATGTCAACCCAACAAACACCTTCGGAGGTACCTGTAGAGCATCTTTATAATCACCCAGTTACGTTGTGACGTTTGATAGCACACAAGGTATTCCTCCGGTATTTGAGAGTTGCATAATCTCATAGTCAAAGGAATATGTATATGACATGAAGAAAGCTATAGCAATAAAACTGAACGATCAATATGCTAAGCTAATAGATGGGTCTTGTCCATCACATCATTATCCTAATGATGTGATTCCATTCATCAAATGACAACTCATGTCTATGGTTAGGAAACTTAACCATCTTTGATTAATGAGTTAGTCTAGTAGAGGCTTACTAGGGGCACAATGTTTTGTCTATGTATCCACACATGTATCAAGATTCCAGTTAATACAATCTAGCATGAATAACAAACATTTATCATGATATAAGAAAATATAAAATAAACAACTTTATTATAGCCTCTAGGGCATATTTCTTTCAGTCTCCCACTTGCACTAGAGTCTATAATATAGATTACATTGTAATGATTCTAACACCCATGGAGTCTTGGTGCTGACCATGTTTTACTCGTTGAAGAAGCTTAGTCAATGGGTCTGCCACATTCAGATCCGTATGTATTTTGGAAATCTCTATGTCTCCCTCCTTGACTTGATCACGGATGGAGTTGAAGCGTCTCTTGATGTGTTTGATTCTTTTGTGAAATCTGGATTCCTTCGTTAAGGCAATTGCTCCAGTATTGTCACAAAAGATTTTCATTGGACCCGATACACTAGGTATTACACCTAGATCGGATATGAACTCCTTCATCCAGACTCCTTCATTTGCTGCTTCTGAAGCAGCTATGTACTCTGCTTCACACATAGATCCCGCCACGACGCTTTGGTTGGAACTGCACCAACTGATAGCTGCACCATTCAATATAAATACGTATCCGGTTTGTGACTTAGAGTCATCCAGATCAGTGTCAAATCTAGCATCGACGTAACCATTTACGACGAGCTCTTTGTCACCTCCATAAACGAGAAACACATGCTTAGTTCTTTTCAGATACATCAGGATGTTCTTCACTACTGTCCAGTGATCCACTCCTAGATTACTTTGGTACCGCCCTGCCAGACTTATAGCAAGGCACACATCAGGTCTGGTACACAACATAGCATACATGATAGAACCTATGGCGGAGGCATAGGGAATGACTTCCATTTTCTCTCTATCTTCTGCAGTGGTCGGGCATTGAGTTTGACTCAACTTCACACCTTGTAACACAAGCAAGAACCCTTTCTTTGAGTGATCCATTTTGAACTTCTTTAAAACTTTATCAAGGTATGTGCTTTGTGAAAGTCCAATTAAGCGTCTTGATCCATCTCTATAGATCTTGATGCCCAATATATAAGAAGCTTCACTGAGGTCTTTCATTGAAAAACTCTTATTAAAGTATCCTTTTATGCTATCCAGAAGTTCCATATCATTTCCGATCAAACATATGTCATCCACATATAATATTGGAAATGCTATAGAGCTCCCACTCACTTTCTTGTAAATACAAGCTTCTCCAAAAGTCTGTATAAAACCATATGCTTTGATCACCCCATCAAAGTGTATATTCCAACTCCGAGATTGTTGCACCAGTCCATAGTTGGATCGCTAGAGCTTGCACACTTTGTTAGCACCTTTAGGATTGACAAAACCTTCTGGTTGCATCATATACAACTCTTCTTTAAGAAATCCTTAAGGAATGCAGTTTTGACGTCCATCTACTAGATTTCATAATCATAAAATGCAGCAATTTCTAACATGATTCAGACATACTTAAGCATTGCTATGGGTGAGAAGGTCTCATCGTAGTCAACTCCTTGAACTTGTCGAAAACCTTTTGCAACAAGTCGAGCTTTGTAGACAGTAACATTACAATCAGCGTTAGTCTTCTTCTTGAAGACCCATTTATTCTCTATGGCTCGCTGATCATCGGGCAAGTCAACCAAAGTCCACACTTTGTTCTCATACATGGATCCTATCTCAGATTTCATGGCCTCAAGTTTGTCAGAAACTGGGCTCATCATCGCTTCTTCATAGTTTGTAGGTTTGTCATGGTCTAGTAACATGACTTCCAGAACAGGATTACCGTACCACTCTGGTGTGGAATGTGCTCTGGTTGACCTATGAGGTTCGGTAGTAACTTGATATGAAGTTTCAAGATCATCATTATTAGCTTCCTCTCTTGTTGGTGTAGGCATCATGGGAATGGTTTTATGTGATGATCTACTATCCAATTCGAGAGAAGGTACAATTACCTCATCAAGTTCTACCTTCCTCCCACTCACTTCTTTCGAGAGAAACTCCTTCTCTAGAAAGGATCCACTCTTAGCAACAAAGATCTTTCCTTTAGATCTGCGGTAGAAGGTGTACCCAACAGTTTCTTTTGGGTATGTTATGAAGACACACTTCTCCGATTTGGGTTCAAGCTTATCAGGCTGAAGCTTTTTCACATAAGCATCGCCACCCCAAACTTTCAGAAAGGACACCTTAGGTTTCTTGCCAAACCACAGTTCATACGGTGTCATCTCAATAGATTTAGACGGTGCCCTATTTAACGTGAATGCGACTATCTCTAATGCATAACCCCAAAACGATAGTGGTAAATCGGTAAGAGACATCATAGGTCGCACCATATCTAATAAAGTACGGTTACAACGTTCGGACACACCATGATGATGTGGTGTTCTAGGTTGTCGGCGTTCTGGGAATGGGGGTACCTAGACTTGCCTGCCTGCGGCCTGCGGCGTGGCTCAAGGAGTGGCCCAGTACGACCCATCTTCATCAACACATGCTCAAGACCCTCGCGAGGGGCCAAGCCTCGCGGGGCGGATGACAGGAGGCTTCCTCAGGCACGGCCTTGTCAGGCTGGCTCGTGAGGAGGCGGAGAGATCAAGGCGGGGTACCTCACGAGGTGCCTGTGATGTAAGCCATGACGACCAAGGCCAGGCGGGCGCTGGCTTGCGCAGAGTCCTTGTTTCCCCTTTGGTGCAAAGGGGGCAAGCGCGGGAAAGGGTATCAAGCAAAGGTAACCATTTCGGTGCAACAAGACCAAGACTAGCAGCACGGCAGAACGGAGGTCATCGTGGAGCCCAAGCCAGCGTCATCGTCAGGGTCTTTTGGCAGGCGAGGACCAACTTTAGTCAGGATAAGTGTACTAGATGTTCCCCTTCAAAATGGCCAATTGTTGGCGCCCTTCCCGCTCAATATTTGGGAAGAGGCCCAGGGCCTTCGCCTATAAATAGGACTAGCCACCCACAGGGTAGGGGATCGGGATCTGATCGGATCCGCACCCAAGACACACACAAAGAGAGAGGCGATTGAACTCCCCTAGCAGTTCATCGCACCAACCAAGAACAGACCCTCGCGAGGTTGTTCTTCCCCTGTACTGTTCCTCATCAGCCCCAGAGGCAATCCACACACCACAAACTGGAGTAGGGTATTACACCACAATGGTGGCATGAACCAGTATAAATCTTGTGTCCCTTGTGTTGTTCTTCGAGTAGTTTAGATCCTTGCAAGGCGGTGAAACATGGGTAGGCTGGGGGTGTGATCTCCGCGTGCACCCTAGTGTTCGAACCTCAAGGGTCTGCCGGAACCGGAAATCCGACATTTGGCGCGCCAGGTAGGGGTGTGTCGGAATCTGCTTTCCGTCGCCTCGTGTTTTCACCGCCCATCCCATCCATGTCAGACGCACGTCGCGCCCACGCCGAGCGCCGGGCCGTTCTCGCCACTTGCGTCGCCCAGACGGCCCCCGTCGGCGGGCGCCCCCGTCGTTCCCCGTCACCTGCCATCAACGCCGCCACCGGCCCAACGGGGAACGAACAGCAGGCGTCGTCCCTGCATCCATCAGTGCGGCGAGAAGGCCGCACCGCCACTCCGTCGCTCACTCCGGCTGGCTCCTCGTCCCACGCCCGTCGCGCTCCTGTGGACGCGCACGCCATGCTGCTCCTGGCGTGGGAGCTCCTGCACTACCACCCCGTCGACGACCTCTACGACGAGTGGCTCGCCTGCATCACCGAGCTCGTCAACGCCGCTGGGGGCTCCCCTGCACCGTCCCTCTCGTTGCACCGCGCCCCGCCCTGCTTAGGTGACGAAGCTCCGGGGGCACCTCAGCCGCCTCCCCCTCAAGAAGGCGCCCTGGCCCCAAGGCGCATGGCCCCTGGGCGGAATCCACTCCGTCCGGCACCAGCGCAACAAGAGAAGATCTGCCAAGAGATCCCTCGTCCCCAAGAAGCTGCCCGCGTGCTCCCCGCGCCGGCCCGGCATGAACACGCACCTGCCCCGGTGCATCAAGACCCCGCACTGCACCTCGCCGCGGTGCATAGAGACCCGCAAGATCAAGCCCTCCATCACCAAAGGGCTCCCGTGGCCACTGCAGGCTGCCGAGCCTTCTCCACCGAGCTGCGCAGCGTGGCCTGGCCGGGCAAGTCCAAGCCAGACCTGCCCCCGCGCTATGATGGCACGGCTGACCCTGCTGAGTTCCTCCAGCTCTACGAGCTGGGCATCGAAGCCGCCAACGGAGACGAGAAGGTCATGGCGAACTGGTTCCCCATGGCGCTCAAGGACGGCGCTCGCACCTGGCTCCTGAACCTGGCTCCTGGCACGATATCCTCCTGGGACAACATGCGCACCTGATTCATTGCCAACTTCCAAGGCACCCGCGACCGGCCCCCGGCCATGAGCAACTTGCGCCGCATCAAGCAGCAGCCGGGGGAGACCATGCAGAAGTTCATCCAGCGCTTCAACAGCGCCCGCCTTAAGATCCCCAAGGTGTCTGAGGAGGCCATCATCTCAGCCTTCTCCGACGGCGTGCGTGACGTCAAGATGAAGGAGGAGCTCACGATCCATGAAGACGTATGCACTTCCCTGGAGCTGGTCAATCTGGTGACAAAGTGCGCCAGGGCTGAGGAAGGGCGCATGTCCCTCCTCGAGCTGCCAGCCGCTGACCCAGAAGAAAAGAAGCCCAAGACCAAGGCGTGAAGCGCAAGGGGGCTGCCGTGCTTGCAGCAGAGCTAGACACCAAGCGAGGCAGGGATCATCCTGAGTCATCCAAGGGCAGCCGGTACTGCGTGTACCACGACCTCCACACCCACAACACCAACGAATGCCAAGAGCTTAGAGCCGTGCGAGACGTGCGTGCCGGCCGACGCCCCGAGCGCAGCGACAGGGGCTATGGCCGAGGAGGAGGAAGAGGTGGAGGACGATGGGAAGACAGTGGCCCTCTCCTAGGGTGGCGTGACCGACCTCACGAGGACCGCTGGCAGGACCAGCCTCGTGAGGGAGGTTGGAGGGACCCACCTCGCGAGGGGGGTTGGAGAGATCAGCCTCGTGAGGATCGCCCACAAGGCAATGCGGGCCTCCCTCCTCTGCAACCACAGCCAAGGAGGAATGAAGATCATCACCAGTACGAGGGGGCTGGAGGCTTCCAGGAGCCGCGCGCAATCACTTGCATCTTGGGCGGCGCACAAGCCCCGGCCTCCCAACGCATCTTCAAGCAGTTTGCCCGCGAGGTGAATGCAGTCCTCCCCAAGCTTGAGGCCACACGCCCTCTCACGTGGTCATCGTGCGCTATCACGTTCAGCTCAGCGGATCAGCTCAAGTGCGCAGCCACAGCAGGAGTCCTCCCGATGCTTTGTTCCCCAATCATCAACAACGTGCAAGTCACCAGGACCCTCATCGATGGCGGAGCAGGGCTCAATGTCCTATCCGTCGAAACGTTCAACAATCTCCAACTTCCATACAATCAGCTGCAGCCAACCAAGCCTTTCTCAGGAGTCACTGATGGTTCCACGGTTCCGATCGGGTAGGTCCGCCTTCCTGTTACCTTCGGGAAGCGCGACAACTACCACACCGAGCTCATTGACTTCGAGGTTGCTCACATCTGCCTGCCGTATAATGCCATCCTCGGGTACCCAGCTCTGGCCAAGTTCATGGCCATGACCCATCACGGCTACAATGTCCTCAAGATGCCAGGAAGCGGTGGAGTCATCACGGTGCCTTGTGAAGAGAGAGACGATGTGTGTTCTCTAGAACGTGCTTTTCAAGCCGCGTCGATTGAAGACCCAGATCACAGGAACGGGCGGCCTCCTAAGGCTGCTCCTAAGAAGAAGAAGACATCGCCTGGCCCGACCCCTCGGGAGGCAGGCCCCTCAGGGTCCGCACCTGTTCAGGGGGCACCTCCTTCTGTCGCATAGGAAGGCGCGCCCGACGCCCTCATCGAGCAGGGCTCGGGGGCTCTCTTCTGGAGGGCCATCGACTTTGCTAGGATTACGAGGGAGGCGCTCGGGCACCACTTGGAGGCGTGCTTCAACGCACATTTCCCTCAGGAGGAAGCAATGCAAGGAGGGCCGAGCCCTCAGGAATTCATCAGCGAGATCATTCAGGAGTTGCAGGAGTCAAGGGTCATGAGTGGAAGCCACCGCTTGCCCGCCGTAGCTCCCCATCCAGGCGAGGATGGTGGGCTGCGCGTCTGCATCGACATACCAGGACTCAACCGAGCCGCCTCTCAGGAGCGCCTCTGGCCCTCACGCGTGGGGCGCTATGAAGGCCCACCTCACAGCTATGTTCGCATGCCTTATGGCCTGCCAAACGCGGCTGCGGTGTGTCAGCGCCTCATGAGGAGCATCTTGGAGGCTCAGGCGGTCAGGCATTCCATAGTCCTGGCGGAGATGGAGATGGTCCGCAAGGAGCCGCCAGCACCTCCGGAGCCTCCCGAGGCCCCTGGGCCCAGGGACTCGTGAAGATCGTCTCCCGCAGCGCACGCCGTCCGCTACTTCAGAATCCCTCCTTCTCCAGCATCATCACGTCACATCCTTCGAGTTTCATTTTCAGCTGGGAGCGCCCCCCTAGAGCTGCATCATTCCCAGGCCGCGTGGGTCCGTCCCTGCGGCGTGTATCCCCTTTAATTCATGTTTTCAACTTGCTTTATCGGGGGCGCCCCTCGGGTTGCATTATCCCCAAGCTACCCGGGCCAGACCCGGTGGCATGTATCCCTCTCGCGTTTGTTCGGGTCGTGCGTTTGACCCATCGTGATCGTTGTTTGATGCTTGCCTATGGCACCCTTCTTTCTTCATGTCGGCTGCTTGCACATTAAAGGGGGGGTACCTGAGCATCGCGACTCATGGGCTCTTACTGGCTCTCCAGCCCTCACCCTCTGGCCTTGTCCATGGTATCACGACCAGGCATACCAGCGACGGCTGAGCCCTGCTCGAGGGCCGGGACCCGAGGACGTAGAGCACCTACATCTAACCAAATCTGCAGGGACAAATCACAAGTAAAGGCCCAGAGCCAGGTGCAACCCAACTTGAGGTAGGGCACCGTGAGTCCCGCGCTGGCTCACGGGTGCCTAGATACACCTCGCCAGGCCCTACCGTGCCAGCCACATGTCAGGGCGGGGCTGTATACGCCCCGGGGGCTCCTCCCGGAGGGGAGCCCCCTCCCACGCACCAGTGGAAGCACCATGCTCCGCGCTGGCTGACGACACTGCCGAGGAGCGGCTATGCTCATACACATACGGAAGCGCTATGCTCCGCACTGGTGATAAACAACTGAGGGTGGCCACCGGCTGCATCAACCTCAGGGAGCCCAGAGCTCAATGTCCGGCCTCATCGCAATGCCTCCCCTCAGGAGTGCCGCGCGAGGGGGCTGGGCATGGGGGCTGCGCCCGGGTCACGCCCAGGCGCACGCCACCCAGCTAGGCCCCTCGAGCCTGGTTCGTTGCACGCCTCTCCCCAAGCGGAACCAAGGTACGAAGGCCGTTTGAACGTCAAGGGGGACTCCTGAGCATCGCGACTCAGGAGCCTAACTGGTCACGTAGCCCCTCACCCCTTAGTTCCGAAAGGCTAATGGCGGTTGAGGTATGCGCGGGGCCGGGCTCTGCCGATGTAGAACGGTAAATTCACCCATGCATCTCACCTCCCTACTTGCTGTTCATGCGTCAAGGGGGACTCCTGAGCATCGCGACTCAGGAGCCTAACTTGTCATGTAGCCCCTCACTCCTTGGTCCCGTCCTGGTTTCCGGTCGGGGCTAACGGTGGCTGAGGTATGTGGGGGGCCGGGCTCTGCCGACGTAGAACACAAGCAAGTAGGAAGGAAAAGCGCAAAACTCAAGAAATTCAAAAGCAAATATTACAGTCCAGAGAGTACTTTAACAACGCCAAACACAAGTTTAAACGCCTCCACGAGGTAGAATGCATGTTGCAGGGATCAAAAGCAGGACGGGAGCCGTGAAGGGGTCACTTTTTGGCGGCGCCATCGCTGGTGACGGTGCTACGCTGGGCAGCCTTGCCTCGTGGAGCCTCAAGACCGGCAGCGCCTCGCTTTGGCTTGGTGCTGAAGGCCCAGAAATTCGCCAGCAGAGCCTCCGCGTGACCCTTCACGGCCTTAGCAGCGACGGCAGCAAGGTCGCCGCTCACAGGCTCCAGCAGACTATTGAGGTCAACACTGGGATCGCGAAGGTAGACGTGGGTGAAGACGCGCGTTAGCGCCGCAGAAGAAAGGGCGCGCGCCTCAGCCTCAGCCGTGGGGCCAAGGCCGAGGGTGACATCTTCGAGGGCGCGGACCAGGAAGGGAAGCAGCTTGGCGGGGCTCTCGGCGCCGGCCAGCGGGCTTTCTAGGCCGCTGTCATAAAGCGACTTCAGCAGGGTGCGAGCCTTCACCTCCAGCTTCGCGAAGGCCATGCGGTCCTCGGCCAGGACCCGCGCCTTGCCATCCAGCTCGATCTTCTTTGCCTCCAACGCCTGCTCTAGTGCACCTAGGTGGCCTTGACGCTCGTCAAGCTCGGCATCCCGGTCCTTCGCGGCGGCCTCACGAGCCTTCAGGTCTTCCTCCTTCTCCTGGTGGACACGGGCCTCCTCGACAAGCTGGTCGCGCAGGCCTTGCAGTTCGCTCTCCAGCACCTTGCAGCGGCCCTGGACATCTGCAACCTCACCCAAGGCAGCGTCACGAGCTGCCTTCGCCTCAAGGACGGCCTGCTTCTCCTCGTCGTAGGCTGTCGTGGCCTGGGCCACCGCCGCTCGGACTGAAGCATCAGAGCGAACCCAGCTAGAGACCAACTCCAGGCGCCCGGCCACCAAGCGAGGGTCGGCGCCCAGAAGATCTTTCCGCAGCCGGTCCAGCTCAGCAGCGGCACGATCCAGAACAGTAGGAGGAGCCGGAGAAACAACGATTGGCGGAGTAGGAGGCGAAGACGGCAGCGTAATCACAGCGCCATGAGTCAGGACCTTCTGTGCCCCGACGACTGCGGCGGTGGCGTCAGGCAAAGACACCGCGGGTGTCGTTTTGGCCATGGGGGCTGAGCATGCTCCAGCTGGCCCCGCCAGGCCTCGCAAGGATGACCAGGCAGGAGAGGCCCACGTCCTGTCGCCCCCTTCTCCTGCGGATGGGGGTGCTGCATCGGACGAAGCCTCGGGAGCCCCCTTCAGCTTCTTTGCCGCAGGCACTGGCCTAGCCAAGGAATATGGACATCAAGCCCCAACAAAAAAGTAGGAAGCAAAACGAGAATCGAGCACTTACTCATCATCGCTCGCGGGTTCAAGCAACCTCCGGCCGAACTTGAAGCCCGAAAGCCGGACGCTGGGGTCGACTTCAAGAGGTTCGGGAGCAGGAGGCGTGTCTGCGGATCGCCTCGGAGTCGGAGCGGACCCACGGGGAACCAACCCCGTCCTATCCTTCTTTGGGATCAGGGGCGAGCTCTCGCCACCCCGCTCGTCGCCGTCCTCGTCGTCATCTGGCATGAGGCAAAGAGTGCGGGACCTACACCGAGGAAGGGGCGTTCTCGACTCCCCGTCGGTCGCCTCCGAATCGGGCTCCTCGTCCTCCTCCTCCTCTTCTTCCTCCTCTCCGCTGGAGTCGCTGGAGGATACATTCACCGTCGCCAGGGCCGCCAGGGCCTCAGGAACCTCCGCGGGCACAGGCCCACCCTCGTCGAAAGCGGACATGGAGTTCACCGCCTGCTCCCAATCATCCCGAAGGAACAAGGGCACGGGAGCATCCTCCAACCTCGCCACGTTTCCCCCAACCAAGGATTGGAGGACCACGGCCAGATCCTCGTCGGCCAGGGCTTCGGGGTTCGAGCGGAGGGCGGCATCGGCCCTCCCAAGCTTCCACAGCGGGAGCGGGTGTTCCCGGAGCGGGGCCACCCGATGCTCCAGGAACTCCCTCAGGAGCGACGCCCCAGTCAGTTTTGTCGTCGCCCTGTTGTCCGGCCACAAGTTCGCGTCCATCTTCTCCAGCACCGGCCTCATGCGGGGATCAACGAGCTCCACACGGGACCAAGCGTCAACAGACATGGGCTGCCCCATGGGCGGAATCAGCCGGGAGTGGGTGCGCCCAGCATCCACCATGACCCACTTGCTCCTGAAGCCCTCAATTCTCTTCCCAGGCTTTGAGATAGCGTTGGAGCTGCCGTGCGTGATAAAGCTCGCGCACGTGGTGATGGGGCCGCGGGAGACCCGGAGGTAGAAGTAGTGGCGCAGCAAGGCCACCGAAGGCCTCACCCCGACATGAGCCTCGCAGTAGTAGGTGAAAATCACCAGGAGAAGAACGGAGTTGGGATGGAGGTGCAGGGCTTGCAGATTATAATGGTGAAGAACATAAAGGAAGAACTCAAAAAAGGGGGCACCAGACCGGTGACGATGGCGCTCACGAAGAGCGGGTAGAAGGTGCTTCCTCTGCCCTCAGGAAGGGCGGTGCCAACCTTGAGCGCGGCCGCCCCGTCGTGGCCTTGTGTCGCCATCATTTGATGCATCCGAGCAAGATTCTTCTCTGACACATTCGGAGGATCCAAGGCAGGCGAGTACCATGCTCCGGCTGGGGTCTGGCGAGGCGCCATGCCTTGCTAGGATGCAAAGTTGGAGTAGATCTAGGGATTTCAGAGGCAAGAAGGACAGGAGCAAGAAAGGAGGTCTGGGCAGTGAAGGAGAAGGCAAAGAAGGTAAGCCTGGACAGGTACCGCTCCCTTATCAGCTTGTGCAGTTGCCGAGGCGTCGCGGGGGAGCCAGGACGCCCACGTCCAATCAACCGCCACACGGCACCCAAGGCCGCGGGCTATTGGGGCCCGCGGCGCTTCGCACTTGCCTCTTCGCTTCTCCATTAAGCCAAGTCCAAGCGCGCCTTGGGCCCGGGGGCTACTATCGGCGTTCTGGGAACGGGGGTACCCAGACTCGCCTGCCTACGGCCTGTGGCGTGGCTTAGGGAGTGGCCCAGTATGGCCCATCTTCATCAACACATGCTCAAGACCCTCGCGAGGGGCCAAGCCTCGCGGGGCGTACGACAGGAGGCTTCCTCAGGCACGGCCTCGTCAGGCTAGCTCGCGAGGAGGGGGAGAGATCAAGGCGGGGTACCTCACGAGGTGCCCGTGACGTAAGCCATGACGACCAAGGCCAGGCGGGCGCCACGCAGGCGCCGGCTTGCGTAGAGTCCTTGTTTCCCCTTTGGTGCAAAGGGGGCAAGCGCAGGCAAGGGTATCAAGCAAAGGTAACCATTTCGGTGCAACAAGACCAAGACCAGCAGGACGGCAGAACGGAGGTCATCGTGGAGCCCAAGCCAGCGTCATCGTCAGGGTCTTTTGGCAGGCGAGGACCAACTTTAGTCAAGATAAGTGTACTAGATGTTTCCCTTAAAAATGGCCAATTGCTGGCACCCTTCCCGCTCAATATTTGGGAAGAGGCCCGGGGCCTTCGCCTATAAATAGGACTAGCCACCCACAGGGTAGGGGATCGGGATCTGATCGGATCCGCACCCAAGACACACAGAGAGAGAGAGGTGACTGAACTCCCCTAGCAGTTCATCGCACCAACCAAGAACAGACCCTCGCGAGGTTGTTCTTCCCTTGTACTGTTCCTCATCAGCCCCGGAGGCAATCCACACACCACAAACTGGAGTAGGGTATGACACCACAATGGTGGCCTGAACTAGTATAAATCTTGTGTCCCTTGTGTTGTTCTTCGAGTAGTTTAGATTCGTGCGAGGCGGTGAAACATGGGTAGGCTGGGGGTGTGATCTCCGTGCGCACCCCAGTGTTCGAACCTCAAGGGTCTTCCGGAACCCGAAATCCAACACAAGTGGCATGAGTTGTGAAACTATCCCACATTATTTTAAATGAAGGCCAAACTCGTAACTCAATATTCACCTCCGCGATCAGATTGTAGAAACTTTATTTTCTTATTACGATAATTCTCCACTTCACTCTTAAATTCTTTGATCTTTCAAATGTTTTAGACTTGTGTTTCATCAAGTAGATATACCCATATCTGCTCAAATCATCGGTGAAGGTTAGAAAATAAGAATACCCGCTGCAAGCCTCAACATTCATCGGACCGCATATATCGGTATGTATTATTTCAAATAATTCAGTAGCTCGCTCCATTGTTCTGGGGAACGGAGTTTTAGTCATCTTGCCCATGAGGCATGGTTTGCAAGTATCAAATGATTCATAATCAAGTGATTCCAAAAGCCCATCTACATGGAGTTTCTTCATGCGTTTTACACCAATATGACCTAAACGGCAGTGCAACAAATATGTTGCACTATCATTATCAACTTTGCATCTTTTGGCATCAATATTATGAATATGTATATTACCACAATCGAGATTCAATAAAAATAGACCACTCTTCAAGGGTGCATGACCATAAAAGATATTACTCATATAAATAGAACAACCATTATTCTTTAATTTAAATGAATAACCGCTTCATAGCAAACAAGATCTAGATATTATGTTCATGCTCAACGCTGGCACCAAATAACAATTATTCGGGTCGAAAACTAATCGCGAAGGTAGATGTAGATGTAGCGTGCCGACGGTGATCACATTGACCTTGGAACCATTCCCGACGTGCATCGTCACCTCATCCTTAGACAATCTTCGTTTAATCCGTAGCCCCTGTTTCAAGTTACAAATATGAGCAACCGAACCAGTATAAAATACCCAGGCGCTATTATGAGAATTAGTAAGGTACACATCAATAACATGTATATCAAATATACCTTTGTTCACTTTTCCATCCTTCTTATCCGCCAAATACTTGGCGCAATTCCGCTTCCAGTGACCAGTCCCTTTGCAGTAGAAGCACTCAGTTTCAGGCTTAGGTCAAGATTTGGGTTTCTTCCCGGGAGTGGCAACTTGCTTGCCATTCTTCTTGAAGTTCCCCTTCTTTCCTTTTCCATTTTTCTTGAAACTAGTGGTTTTGGTAACCATCAACACTTGATGCTGATACGTCTCCAACGTATCTATAATTTATGAAGCATTCATGCTATTATATTATCTGTTTTGGATGTTTATGGGCTTTACTAAGCACTTTTATATTATTTTTTGGGACTAACCTATTAACCGGAGGCCCAGCCCAAATTGTTGTTCTCTTGCCTATTTCAGTGTTTCGAAGAAAGGGAATATCAAATGGAGTCCAAACGGAATGAAACCTTCGGGAAAGTTATTTTTGAAACGGAAGCAATCTAGGGGACTTGGAGTGCACGTAAGTGAAGCTTCGAGGTGGCCATGAGGTAGGGAGGCGCGCCCACCTCCCCTGGGCGCGCCCACCTCCCCTGGGCGCGCCCCCACCCTGATGGGCCCCTTGTGGCTCCCCTGACCGACTTCTTTCGCCTATATAAGTCCATATACCCGAAAACCTTCGGAGAGTAGAATAGATCGGGAGTTCCGCCGCCGCAAGCCTCTGTAGCCACCAAAAACCTCTCGGGAGCCCGTTTCGGCACCCTGTCAGTGGGGGGATCCCTCACCGGTGGCCATCTTCATCATCCCGACACTGTCCATGATGAGGAGGGAGTAGTTCACCGTCGGGGTGAGGGTATGTACCAGTAGCTATGTGTTTGATCTCTCTCTCTCTCTCGTGATCTTGATTTGGCACGATCTTGATGAATCGCGAGCTTTGCTATTATAGTTGGATCTTATGATGTTTCTCCCCCTCTACTCTCTTGTAATGGATTGAGTTTTCCCTTTGAAGTTATCTTATCAGATTGAATCTTTAAGGGTTTGAGAACACTTGATGTATGTCTTGCCGTGCTTATCTGTGGTGACAATGGGATATTCACATGACCTACTTGATGTATGTTTTGGTGATCAACTTGCGCGTTCAATGAATCTATGCATAGGGGTTGGCACACGTTTTCGTCTTGACTCTCCGGTAGAAACTTTGGGGCACTCTTTGAAGTACTTTGTGTTGGTTGAATAGATGAATCTGAGATTGTGTGATGCATATCGTATAATCACGCCCACGGATACTTGAGGTGACAATGGAGTATCTAGGTGACATTAGGGTTTTGGTTGATTTGTGTCTTAAGGTGTTATTCTAGTATGAACTCTATGATAGATTGAACGGACAGAATAGCTTCGTGTTATTTTACTACGGACTCTTGAATAGATCGAGCAGAAAGGATAACTTTGAGGTGGTTTCGTACCCTACCATAATATCTTTGTTTGTTCTCCGCTATTAGTGACTTTGGAGTGACTCTTTGTTGCATGTTGAGGGATAGTTATATGATCCAGTTATGTTATTATTGTTGAGAGAACTTGCAGTAGTGAAAGTATGAATCCTAGGCCTTGCTTCCTACCATTGCAATACCGTTTACGCTTGATACGTTTCCAACATATCTATAATTTTTGATTGTTCCATGCTATTATATTACCCGTTTTGGATGTTTGTGGGCTTTACTTTACACATTTATATCATTTTTGGGACTAACCTACTAACCGGAGGCCCAGCCCGTATTGCTGTTTTTTTTTGCCTATTTCAGTGTTTCGAAGAAAAGGAATATCAAACGGAGTCCAAACGGAATGAAACCTTCGGGAGCGTTATTTTTGCAACGAACGTGATCCAGAGGACTTGGAGTGCAAGTCAAGAAACAGTCGAGGCGGCCACGAGGGTGGAGGGCGCGCCCACCCCTACTAGGCGCGCCCCTTATCTCATGGCCCCTCGGGCGTCCACCGACCTACTTCTTCCTCCTATATATACCCATGTACCCCGAGAACATCAAAGGAGACGACGAAAAACTATTTCCACCATCGTAACCTTCTGTATCCGTGAGATCCCATCTTGGAGCCTTCGCCGGTGCTCCGCCGGAGGGGGAATCGACCATGGAGGGCTTCTACATCAACACCATAGCCCCTCTGATGAGTTTGAGTAGTTTACCACAGACCTTCGGGTCCATAGTTATTAGCTAGATGTCTTCTTCTCTCTTTTTGGATCTCAATACCATATCTCCTCGATCTTCTTGGAGATCTATTTGATGTAACTATTTTTGCGGTGTGTTTGTCGAGATCCGATGAATTGTGGGTTTATGATCAAGTTTATCTATGAGAAATATTTGAATCTCATCTGAATTCTTTCATGTGTGATTAAGTTATCTTTGCAAGTCTCTTTGAATTATCAGTTTGGTTTGGCCTACTAGATTGATCTTTCTTGCAGTGCGAGAAGTGCTTAGCTTTGGGTTCAATCTTGCGGTGTCCTTGCCCAGTGACAGCAGGGGCAGCAAGGCACGTATTGTATTTTTGCCATCGAGGATAAAAAGATGGGGTTTATATCATATTGCATGAGTTTATCCCTCTACATCATGTCATCTTTCTTAATGCGTTACTCTGTTCTTTATGAACTTAATACTCTAGATGCATGTTGGATAGCGGCCGATGTGTGGAGTAATAGTAGTAGATGCAGGCAGTAGTCGGTCTACTTGCCACAGACGTGATGCCTATATACATGATCATGCCTAGATAATCTCATAATTAGTCGCTTTTCTATCAATTGCTCGACAGTAATTTGTTCACCCACCGTAATACTTATGCTATCTTGAGAGAAGCCACAAGTGAAACCTATGGCCCCCGGGTCTATCTTTTATCATATAAGCTTTGAATCTACTTTTATTTGCATCTTTACTTTTCCAATCTATATTATAAAATACCAAAAATATATTTATCTTATCATACTATCTCTATCAGATCTCACTTTTGCAAGTGGACGTGAAGGGATTGACAACCCCTTTATTGCGTTGGTTGCGAGTTCTTTGTTTGTTTGTGTAGGTGCGTGGGACTTTTGAGGAGCCTCCTATTGGATTGATACCTTGGTTCTCAAAAACTGAGGGAAATACTTACGTTACTATTGCTGCATCACCCTTTCCTCTTCAAGGAAAACCAATGCAAGCTTAAGACGTAGCAAGAAGGATTTATGGCGCCGTTGCCGGGGAGGTCTTCGCTCAAGTCAAGACATACCAAGTACCCATCACAAACTCATCTCCTTCGCATTTACATTATTTGCCATTTGCCTCTCGTTTTCCTCTCCCCCACTTCACCCTTGCCGTTTTATTCGCCCTCTCTTTCCCAATCTTCTCTCTCTCTTTCGCTTGCCCTTTTCTGTTTGCTTGTGTGTTGGATTACTTGTCGCTATGGCGCAAGATAATACCAAATTGTGTGATTTCTCCAATAACAATAATAATGATTTCCTTAGTACTCCGATTGCTCCTCTTAATGATGTTGAGTCTTGTGAAATCAATACTGCTTTGCTGAATCTTGTTATGAAAGATCAATTCGCCGGCCTTCCTAGTGAAGATGCCGCTACCCATCTAAACAACTTTGTTGATTTATGTGAGATGCAAAAGAAGAAAGATACGGATAGTGATATTGTTAAATTGAAGTTATTTCCGTTTTCACTTAGAGATCGTGCTAAAGTTTGGTTTTCGTCTTTGCCTAAGAATAGTATTGATTCATGGAACAAGTGCAAAGATGCTTTTATCTCTAAGTATTTTCCTCCCAGTAAGATCATCACTCTTAGGAATGATATTATGAATTTTAAACAACTTGATCATGAGCATGTTGCCCAATCTTGGGAAAGAATGAAATTGATGATTCGCAATTGCCCTACTCATGGTTTGAATTTATGGATGATCATAGAAAAAATTTATCCGGATTGAACTTTGCTTCTAGAAATCTTTTAGATTCGGCCGCGGGAGGCATGTTTATGGAAATCACCTTAGGAAAAGCTACTAAACTCCTTGATAATATTATGGCTAATTATTCTCAATGGCACACCGAAAGATCTACTAGTAAAAAAGTGTATGCTATAGAAGAAATTAATGTTTTGAGTGGAAAGATGGATGAACTTATGAAATTGTTTGCTACTAAGAGTGCTTCTGTTGATCCCAATGATATGCCTTTGTCTACTTTGACTGAGAATAATAATAAATCTATGGATGTGAATTTTGTTGGTAGGAATAGTTTCGGAAACAATGCTTATAGAGGAAATTTTAATCCGAGACCGTTCCCTTGTAATTCCTCTAATAATTATGGAAATTCCTATAATAATTCTTATGGTAATTTTAATAATATGCCCTCTTATTTTGAGAATAGTGTGAAAGAATTTATGATCTCTCAAAAGAATTTTAATGCCTTGCTTGAAGAAAAATTGCTCAAAGTTGATGATTTGGCTAGGAACGTTGATAGACTCTCGCTTGTTGTTGATTCTTTGAAACTTAGATCTACTCCTCCTAAGCATGATATCAATGAGTCTCTCAAAGCTATGAGAATTTCCATTGATGAGTGCAAAGAAAGAACCGCTAGATTGCATGCTAAGAAAGATTGCTTTGTAAAGGCGTGTTCTTCTAGTTTCCATGAAACTAATGATGAAGATCTTAAAGTTATTTATGTGTCCCCTATTAGATCTTTGTTTTGCAATATGAATCTTAATAATAATGGGACTGGAGATGAGTCAACTTTAGTTAAAAGGCGTCCCAATGATTCGGAGTTTTTAGATCTTGATGCTAAATTTGGTAAAAGTGGGATTGGAGAGGTAAAGACTTTAAATAGCATTGAACCCACTATCTTGGATTTCAAGTAATTTAATTATGATAATTGTTCTTTAGAAGGTTGTATTTCCTTGTTGCAATCTGTTGTGAATTCTCCTCATGCTTATAGTCAAAATAAAGCTTTTACCAAACATATTGTTGATGCCTTGATGCAATCTTTTGATGAAAAACTTAATTTGGAAGTTTCTATACCTAGAAAACTTAATGATGAGTGAGAACCTACTATAAAGATTAAAATTAAAGATCATGAGTGTTATGCTTTATGTGATTTGGGTGCTAGTGTTTCCACGATTCCGAAAACTTTATGTGATATTCTAGGTTTCCATGATCTTGATGATTGCTCTTTAAATTTGCACCTTGCGGATTCCACCATTAA
Organism: Triticum aestivum; assembly: GCF_018294505.1. Classification (NCBI taxonomy): domain Eukaryota; kingdom Viridiplantae; phylum Streptophyta; class Magnoliopsida; order Poales; family Poaceae; genus Triticum; species Triticum aestivum. Next base: position 442,383,734 of record NC_057798.1, read on the forward strand.
AAAGCCAATGGGAAGGATCAATGATGTTCTCATTGTTGCAAATAGAAATTTGGTGCCCGTAGATTTTATCGTTCTTGATATAGATTGCAATCTTTCTTGCCCTATTATTCTTGGTAGACCTCTGCGTAGAACGATTGGTGCGATTATTGATATGAATGAAGGGAATATTAGATTCCAATTTCCATTAAGGAAAGGCATGGAGCACTTTCCAAGAGAGAAAGTTAAATTACCTTATGAATCTATCATGTGAGCTACTTATGAATTGAGTGCCAAAGATGGCACTACTTAGATCTATCCTCGCTTTTATGCCTAGCTAGGGGCGTTAAACGATAGCGCTAGTTGGGAGGCAACCCAATTTTATTTGTGTTTTTTGTTTTTGCTTCTGTTTAGTAATAAATCTTGCATCTACCTTCTGTTTAGATGTGTTTTTATGTTTTAATTAGTGTTTGTGCCAATTAGAACCTATAGGATAACCTATGGTGCTAGTTAATTTGATTCTGCTGAAAAATAGAAACTTTGCGCGCACGAAAATAATTTTGTTAAATCACAGAAACGTGATTTTGCGTTGATTCGTTTTGCTGTAGATCAATAGACAAATTTCCCAGGACTTCCTATTTTTATAGGATTTTTAAAGTTCCAGAAGTATTCGGGGGTTACAGACTTCTACAAACTGTTCTGTTTTTGACAGATTCTGTTTTTCATGTGTTGTTTGCTTATTTTGATGCATCTATGGCTAGTATTAAGTGGTATGAACCATAGAGAACTTGGAATACAGTAGGTTTAACACCAATATAAATCAAGAATGAGTTCATTACAGTACCTTATGTGGTGGTTTTGCTTTCTTTCACTAACGGAGCTTATGAGATTTCCTGTTAAGTTTTGTGTTGTGAAGTTTTCAAGTTTTGGGTAAAGATTAGATGGACTATGGAATAAGGAGTTGCAAAAGCCTAAGCTTGGGGATTCCCATGGCACCCCAAGATATTCAAGAATAGCCAAAAGCCTAAGCTTGGGGATGCCCCCGGATGGCATCCCCTCTTTCGTCTTTGTTCATTGGTAACTTTACTTGGAGCTATATTTTTATTCGCCACATGATATGTATTTTGCTTGGAGCGTCTTGTATGATATTAGTATTTTATTTTTAGTTTACCACAATCAAACTTTCTGTACACACCTTTCGGGAGAAGCCCCACTTGATTGGAATTTATTAGAATACTCTATGTGCTTCACTTATATCTTTTGAGCTAGATAGTTATTGCTCTAGTGCTCACTTATATCTTTTAGAGCACGGCTGTGGCTTAATTTTGTAGAAATTGTTAGTCTCTCATTCTTCACTTATATTATTGAGAGTCTCTTAGAACAGCATGGTATTTGCTATGGTTATAAAATTGGTCCTGAATGGTAGGCATCCAAGTTGGGTATAATAAAACCTATCATAGGAAGTGAATTGGATGCTATGATCAATTTGATACTTGATAATTGTTTTGAGATATGGAGGTAGTGATATTAAAGTCATTCTAGTTGGGCGATTATGAATTTAAAAAATGCATGTGTTGAAGTTAGCAAGTCCCGTAGCATGCACGTATGGTTAAAGTTGTGTAACAAATTTGAAACATGATGTGTTCTTAGATTGTGCATCCTTATGAGTGGCGGTCGGGGATGAGCGATGGTCTTTTCCTACCAATCTATCCCTCTAGGAGCATGCGCGTAATGCTTGGTTTTTGATGACTTGTAGATTTTTGCAATAAGTATATGAGTTCTTTTGACTAATGTTGAGTCCATGGATTATACACACTTTTACCTTTCCATCATTTCTAGCCTCTTCGGTACCGTGCATTGCCCTTTCTCACCTTGAGAGTTGGTGCAAACTTCGCTGGTGCATCCAAACCCCGTGATATGATACGCTCTATCACACATAAACCTCCTTATATCTTCCTCAAAACAGCCACCATACCTACCTATTATGGCATTTCCATAGCCATTCCGAGATATATTGCCATGCAACTTTCCACCGTTCCGTTTATCATCATGACACGCATCATTATTGTCATATTGCCTTGCATGATCATGTAGTTGACATCGTATTTGTGGCAAAGCCACCATGCATAATTTTCATACATGTCACTTTTGATTCGTTGCCCATCCCGGTACACCACCGGAGGCATTCATATAGAGTCATATCTTGTTCTAGTTTTGAGTTGTAATACATGAGTTGTAAATCAATAGAAGTGTGATGATCATCATTATTAGAGCATTGTCCCCAAATATAAAAAAAATAAAGTCCAAAAAAAAGAAAGGCCAAAGAAAAAAAAGGGAAGGCCAAAAAAAGAAAGGCCAAAGAAAAAAATAAAAAAAATAAAAGGGGGCAATGTTACCATCTCCTTTTCCACACTTGTGCTTCAAAATAGCACCATGTTCTTCATATAGTGAGTCTCATATGTTGTCACTTTCATATACTAGTGGGAATGTTTCATTATAGAACTTGTCTTGTATATTCCTACGATGGGCTTCCTCAAATGCCCTACGTCTTCGTGAGCAAGCAAGTTGGATGCACACCAACTAGTTTCCTTTGTTGAGCTTTCATACATTTATAGCTCTAGTGCATCCGTTGCATGGCAATCCCTACTCCTGATGTTGACATCAATTGATAGGCATCTCCATAGCCTGTTGATTATCCTTGTCAATGTGAGACTTTCTCTTTTTTTGTCTTCTCCACACAATCCCCATCATCATATTCTATTCCATCCATAGTGCTATATCCATGGCTCACGCTCATGTATTGCGTGAAAGTTGAAAAAGTTTGAGATTATTTAAGTACGAAACAATTGCTTGGCTTGTCTTCGGGTGCGTATAATTTGGGAGCATTTTTGTGTGATGAAAATGAAGCATAGCCTAACTATATGATTTTGTAAGAATAAACTTTCTTTAGCCATGTTATTTTGAGAAGATGATTGCTTTGATTAGTATGCTTGAAGTATTAGTATTTCTTATGTCAATATGAACTTTTATTTTGAATCATTTGGATCTGAACATTCATGCCACAATAAAGAAAATTACATTGAGAATTATGTTAGGTAGCATTCCACATCAAAAATTCTGTTTTTATCATTTACCTACTCGAGGACGAGCAGGAATTAAGCTTGGGGATGCTTGATACGTTTCCAAGGTATCTATAATTTTTGATTGTTCCATGCCATTATATTACCCGTTTTGGATGTTTATGGGCTTTACTTTACATATTTATATCATTTTTGGGACTAACCTACTAACCGGAGGCCCAGCCCGTATTGCTATTTTTTTTTGCCTATTTCAGTATTTCGAAGAAAAGGAATATCAGAATGAAACCTTCGGGAGCGTGATTTTTGGAGCGAACGTGATCCATAGGACTTGGAGTGCAAGTCAAGAAGCAGTCAAGGCGGCCACGAGGGTGGAGGGCGCGCCCACCCCTACTGGGCGCGCCCCCTATCTCATGGGCCCCTCGAGCGTCCACCGACCTACTTCTTCCTCCTATATATACCCACGTACCCCAAGAACATCAAAGGAGATGACGAAAAACTATTTCCACCATCGTAACCTTCTGTATCTGCGAGATCCCATCTTGGAGCCTTCGCCGGTGCTCCGTCGGAGGGGGAATCGACCATGGAGGGCTTCTACATCAACACCATAGCCCCTCTGATGAGTTGTGAGTAGTTTACCACAGACCTTTAGGTCCATAGTTATTAGCTAGATGGCTTCTTCTCTCTTTTTCGATCTCAATACCATGTTCTCCTCGATCTTCTTGGATCTATTCGATGTAACTCTTTTTCCGGTGTGTTTGTCGAGATCCGATGAATTGTGGGTTTATGATCAAGTTTATCTATGAGAAATATTTGAATCTCGTCTGAATTATTTTATGTGTGATTAAGTTATCTTTGCAAGTCTCTTCGAATTATCATTTTGGTTTGGCCTACTATATTGACCTTTCTTGCAGTGGGAGAAGTGCTTAGGTCTGGGTTCAATCTTGCGGTGTCCTTTCCTAGTGACAGCAGGGGCAGCAAGGCACGTATTGTATTGTTGCCATCAAGGATAAAAAGATGGGGTTTATATCATATTGCATGAGTTTATCCCTCTACATCATGTCATCTTTCTTAATGCGTTACTCTGTTCTTTATGAACTTAATACTCTAGATGCATGCTGGATAGCGGTCGATGTGTGGAGTCATAGTAGTAGATGCAGGCAGTAGTCGGTCTACTTGTCACGGCCGGACGTGATGCCTATATACATGATCATGCCTAGATAATCTCATAATTATTCGCTTTTCTATCAATTGCTCGATAGTAATTTGTTCACCCACCGTAATACTTATGCTATCTTGAGAGAAGCAACTAGTGAAACCTATGGCCCCGGGGTCTATCTTTTATCATATAAGCTTTCAATCTAATTTTATTTGCATCTTTACTTTTCCAATCTATATTATAAAATACCAAAAATATATTTATCTTATCATACTATCTCTATCAGATCTCACTTTCGCAAGTGGCCGTGAAGGGATTGACAACCCCTTTATTGCGTTGGTTGAGAGTTCTTTGTTTGTTTGTGTAGGTGCGTGGGACTTTTGAGGAGTCTCCTACTGGATTGATACCTTGGTTCTCAAAAACTGAGGGAAATACTTATGCTACTATTGCTGCATCACCCTTTCCTCTTCAAGGAAAACCAACGCAAGCTCAAGACGTAGCAACGCTCACTTTTATCATTAGCTACCTTGCTGATTTTATAATTTCAGATTACAAAAACCTATATCTATCATCCATGTTGCACTTGTATCACCATCTCTTCGCCGAACTAGTGCACCTATACAATTTACCATTGTATTGGGTGTGTTGGGGACACAAGAGACTCTTTGTTATTTGGTTGCAGGGTTGCTTCAGAGAGACCATCTTCATCCTACGCCTCCCACGGATTGATAAACCTTAGGTCATCCACTTGAGGGAAATTTGCTACTGTCCTACAAACCTTTGCACTTGGAGGCCCAACAACATCTATAATAAGAAGGTTGTATAGTAGACATCAAGCTCTTTTCTGGCGCCGTTGCCGGGGAGGCTAGGTAAGCGGCACAAACACCCCGTCAACTAAGCTCTTTTCTGGCGCCGTTGTCGGGGAGCTGAGTGCTCGAAGGTATATCTTTAGATCTTGCAATCGAATCTTTTTTTTCTTGTTTTATCATTAGTTTAGTTTATAAAAGAAAACTGCATAAAAAATGGAATTGAGTTTGGCTCATACGCTTCATCTTTTTAATATCTTTCATGAAAATGATGGGAAGGAAAATTGTGCTCAAGTACTAGAAGAAGAATTACATAGAATGCTTGGCATAAAATATGTGAATGATGAACATGATTTCAATGTTGTTAGTGTGAATTCTTTGAATACCCATGATGCTAATGATATTCAAATCCACAAGCTTGGGGATGCTATGTTTGATGAAGATGATATGTTTAGTCCCCCAAGTTTTGATGAGAATATTTATTATGATGAAAGCATGCCTCCTATTTATGATGATTATATTGATGATAGTGGGTTTGGAAGAGTGTCAACTTTAGGAAGTAATGATCCCACTATTTTGGAGGATGTTCAATATTATTGTGATAATTATGAAAGTGGATTTGGAGAGTTTATGACTTTATTTAGTGATGAATCCACTATTTCGGAAGAGGTTCCAATTGATTATGAGAACAAAGTTCCTATCTATGATGATTATTGCGATGACATGCATGCTATAAAGAACAATGATAACCATGAAACTTGTCATCTTGATTTTAATATTCAATTGGATTATGCTTCACATGATAGTTATATTGTTGAGTTTGCTCCCACTACTATTGATGATAATAAATTTGCTTATGTGGAGAGTAGTAAAATTTCTATGCAAGTAGATCATGAAAAGAATGTTTATGTGCTGGTTATATTGTTGAACTCATTCATGATGCTACTGAAAATTATTATGATGGAGGAACATATGCTTCTAGGAATTGCAATAATGTCAAGTTTCCTCTCTCTGTGTTGAAAATCTTGAAACTATGTTTGTTTTACCTTCCTATGCTAGTTGATTATTGTTCCCATAAGTTGTTTGCTCACAACATCCCTATCCATAGGAAGTGGGTTAGACTTAAATGTGCTAGTTATATTCTTCATGATGCTCTCTTTATGTTTCAATTCTTATCTTCTATGCGAGCATCATTGAAATCATCATGCCTAGCTAAAAGGCATTAAAGAAAAGCGCTTGTTGGGAGACAACCCAATATTTACTTTTACTGTTTTAGTGTGTCCACATGCTTATGCTACTGTAGTAATCATGTTTTATAGCTTTTGTTTCAATAAAGTGCCAAGTAAGACCTTTAGGATAGCTTATGGTGATAGTTGTGTTGATCCTGCTGAGAATCAGAAACTTTTGCACCCAGTAAATTAGTTTTGATAATTCACAGGAATGTGATTTTGATCTTGTTGTTTTTTATATGGGTTATTAAACAAATTTCTCAGGTTTTCCTAATTTGGTAGGATTTTTGGAGATCCATAAGTATACGTTTGATACAGATTACTACAGACTATTCTGTTTTTGACAGATTCTGTTTTCTATGTGTTGTTTTCTTATTTTGATGAATCTATGAGTAGTATCGTAGGGTATGAACCATAGAGAAGTTGGAATACAGTAGATATTACACCAATATGAATTTAGAATGAGTTTACAATAGTACCTAAGTGGTGATTTATTTTTTTATACTAACGGAGCTTACGAGTTTTCTGTTGAGTTTTGTGTTGTGAAGTTTTCAAGTTTTGGGTAAAGATTCGATGGAGTATGGAATAAGGAGTGGCAAGAGCCTAAGCTTGGTGATTCCCAATGCTCCCCAAGGTAATATTCAAGGACAACCAAGAGCCTAAGCTTAGGGATGCCCCGGATGGCATCCCCTCTTTCGTCTTCGTTCGTCGGTAACTTTACTTGGAGCTATATTTTATTCACCACATGATATGTGTTTTGCTTGGAGCGTCATTTTATTTTGTTAGTATTTGCTTGCTGTTATTTATAATAATGTTTTGTATCTATATTTTCAATAAAAATGTCAAGGATAGCCTTTACCGTGCTTATTTTGCAAGTATACATGTTGCTGTTTCAAAACAGAAAGTTTATCGCTGTTGCAAAAATTACCTAGAAAAGTCAAAGAATGATATAATATTGAAACTTTTTGCATATTGAGATCTGATAAATCTTGTATAGTGTAGTATTTTTCTCATAATTTTTTGAGTTATGGAAGTATGATGAATCTTGCATTTTTTACAGACTATACTGTTTTGGCAGATTGCTGTTATTTTTGCATTGTTTGCATATGTTTTCTTGTTTAATGATTCTATTTGAGGATAGGAGTATTAAATATGCAGAGATATTTAGTATGCAATCTTGAATAATAATTTTAGTGATTTTTTTACAGTAGAAAATGATAAGGTTTTGCATTGGTTTATACTAACTTATCTCACGAGTTCTTGTTGAGTTTTATGTGGATGAAGTTTTTGAGAAATAGAGAAACCATGATATGAGAAGAATTAAGGAGACACAAAAGTTCAATCTTGGGGATGCCCAAGGCACCCCAAGATAATATTTCAAAAAGTATCAAGCATCTAAGCTTGGGGATGCCCCGTTAGGCATCCCACCTTTCTTCTTCAACAACTATTAGTTAGTATCGGTTGAGCCTAAGTTTTTGCTTCTTCACATGAGTTGTGCTATCCTTGCAATGTAATTTTATTTTGCTTTGCTTTCTGTTTGAATAAAATACCAATATCTGAAATTCTTAAATAAGAGAGAGTCTTCACATAGCTACATAATTATTTAACTACTCATTGATCTTCACTTATATCTTTTTGGAGTAGTTTGTCACTTACTCGTGTGCTTCACTTATATCCTATGAGTAAATGGTTGAATAAGTTGAATATCATAAATCTGAAATTATATATGTTTCATTTGCTTATCCCATGGGGAGTAATGACTTCACATCTAAGAAGTAGAAATGGTAAATTTATTGAAGGTTAGCAAGCATTGTATTGGTCATTTGAACAATTCATGAAAGAATATTGAAGGAAGAGAGGTTTCACATATAAATATACTATCTTAGACATCTTCTATGATTTTGAGCCCCATTAATTATTTTCAAACCTGAGCAAATTAGTTGAAGTTGGACAAGTAAGACAACGTAATGAGTTATGCTTGGGTGTATTTGTATAGAAGTTATATTGTTATAGATCCTCCAACATGTGGTGCTTGCTTTTTAGAATCCTTTGCCAGCCAAAATATCTGTACTAAGCGGGAATACTACTTGTGCATCCAAATCCCTTGAACCAAGTTTCTTCCATGAGTGTCCACCATACCTACCTATATGCGGTATTTACCTGCCGTTCCAAGTAAATTTGCATGTGCCAAACTCTAAACCTTCAAATAATAATCTGTTTTGTATGCCCAAATCGCTCATGTAGCGGCTAGGGGCTGTTACTATCTTCCATGCTAGGTGGGTTATTCTCAAGATGAGTGGACTTTGCACATCATTCACGAGAAAAATGGCTGGTAACTGGGATGCCCAGTCCCATGATCAAAAGATCAAAAATCAAATAAAAATAATCGCAAATAAAACTCTCCCACGGATTGATAAACCTTAGGTCATCCATTTGAGGGAAATTTGCTACTATCCTACAAATCTCTACACTTGGAGGCCCAACAACGTCTACAAAGAGAAGGTTGCGTAGTAGACATCAGATGCTTCTTCTTGATTTCTACTGCCACAACTTTGAGCATTGCGAAGAGCTCGAGAATTGTCTTATCCATCCCTTGCATATTATAGTTCATCACGAAGCCTTTGTAGCTTGGTGGCAGTGATTGAAGAACTCTATCAATAACACTATCATCTGGAAGATTAACTCCCAGCTGAGTCAAGTGTTTATGATACCCAGACATTTCGAGTATGTGTTCACTGACAGAACTGTACTCCTCCATCTTGCAACTATAGAACTTGTTGGACAGTTCATATCTCTCAACTCAGGCATTTGCTTGAAATATTAACTTCAACTCCTAGAACATCTCATATTCTCCATGACGTTCAAAAAGTCTCTGAAGTCCCGATTCTAAGCCATAAAGCATGGCACACTAAACTATCGAGTAGTCATCAACACGCGACTGCCAGGCGTTCATAACATCTATAGTTGCTGGAGGGGGTAGCACACCTAGCGATGCATCAAGGACATAATTCTTCTGTACAACAATGAGGATAATCCTCAAGTTACGGACCTAGTCCGTGTAGTTGCTACCATCATCTTTCAACTTAGCTTTCTCTAGGAACGCATTAAAGTTCAAGGGAACGGTAGCAGTGGCCATTGATCTACAACATAGATATGCAAAAACTATCAGGACTAAGTTCAAGATAAATTAAGTTCAATTAATCATATTACTTACAAACTCCCACTTAGATAGACAACCCTCGAGTCATCTAAATGATACGTGATCCAAATCAACTAAACCATGTCTGATCATCACGTGAGATGGAGTAGTCATCAATGGTGAACATCTCTATGTTGATCATACCTACTATATGATTCATGTTGACCTTTCGGTCTCTATTGTTCTGAGGCCATGTCTGTACATGCCAGGCTCATCAAGTTTAACCCGAGTATTCCACATGTGCACACTGTCTTGCACCCATTGTATGTGAACGTAGAGTCTATCACACCCGATCATCATGTGGTGTCTCGACCCGACGAACTGTTGCAATAGTGTATACTCGGGGGGAACACTTATACCTTGAAATTTTAGTTAAGGGATCATCTTATAATGCTACCATCGTACTAAGCAAAGTAAGATGCATGAAAGATAAACATCACATGCAATCAAAATATGTGACATGATATGCCCATCATCATCTTGTGCTTTTGATCTCCATCTCCAAAGCATCGACATGATCTCCATCGTCACCATCTCGTCACCTTGATCTCTATTGTGGCGTCGTGGTCGTCTCGCCAACTATTGCTTCTACAACTATCGCTAATGCATAGTGATAAATAAAGCAATTACATGGTGTTTGCATTTCATACAATAAAGAGACAACCATAAGGCTCCTGCCGGTTGCCAGTAACTTTTACAAAACATGATCATCTCATACAATAATGTATATCACATCATGTCTGGACCATATCACATCACAACATGCCCTGGAAAAAGAAGTTAGATGCCCTCTACTTTGTTTGTTGCAAGTTTTATGTGGCTGCTATGGGCTTCTAGCAAGAACCGTTCTTACTTACGCATCAAACCCACAATGGTGATTTATCAAGTTTGCTGTTTTAACCTTCAACAAGGACCGACCGCAGTCAAATTTGATTCAACTAAAGTTGGAGAAACAGACACCCGCCAGCCACCTTTATGTAAAACTAATTGCATGTCCGTCGGTGGAACCGGTCTCATGAACGTGGTCATGTAAGGTTGGTCCGGGCTGCATCATCCAACAATATCACCGAATCAAAATTGGTGGTAAGCAGTATGACAATCATTCACAACTCTTTGTGTTCTGCTCGTGCATATCATCTACATATAGACCTGCCTCGGATGCCACTATTGGGAAACATAGCATGCAATTTCAAAAAAAATCCTACGCTCATGCAGGATCTATCTCAAGGGTTGATGTCTGCTAGAACTATGTCGGTATTTCCCAAAGAGGAAGGGATGATGCAGCACAGCGCCAGCAGGTATTTCCCTCAATGATGAGACCAAGGTTATCGAACCAATAGGAGAACCAAGCAACACTACGTAAACAACACCTGCACACAAATAACAAATACTCGTAACCCCACGTATTAAAGGGGTTGTCAATCCCTTTTGGGTAACGGTGCCAGAAATTGGCAAATGGACATGAGAGAGTTGTAAATATTGATAGATCGAACGCCAAATAAAATAAAGTGCATCAAGGTATTTTTGTATTTTTGGTTTAATACATCTGAAAATAAAAGCAAAGGAAAATAGATCGCAAAGGCAAATATATTAAAGAAGAGACCCGGGGGCCGTAGTTTTCACTAGTGGCTTCTCTCGAGAAAAATAGCAAACGGTGGGTGAACAAATTACTATTGGGCAATTGATAGAACTTCAAATAATCATGATGATATCGAGGAAATTATCATTATATAGGCATCACATCCAAGATTAGTAGACCGACTCTTGCCTGCATCTACTACTATTACTCCAAACATCGACCGCTATCCAGCATGCATCTAGTTTATTAAGTTCATGGAGAAACGGAGTAATGCAATAAGAACGATGACATGATGTAGACAAGATCTATTTATGTAGAAATAGACCCCATCTTTTTATCCTTAAGAGTAATGATGCACACATGTCGTTTCGCCTTTTGTCACTGGGATCAAGCACCATACGATCGAACCCATCACAAAGCACCTCTTCCCATTGCAAGATAAATAGATCAAGTTGGCCAAACAAAACCCAAATATCGGAGAAGAAATACGAGGCTATAAGCAATAATGCATATAAGAGATCAAAGAAGACTCAAATAACTTTCATGGATAAAAAGATAGATCTGATCATAAACTCAGAGTTCATCGGATCCCAACAGACACACCGCAAAAAGAGTTACATCATATGGATCTCCAAGAGACCATTGTATTGAGAATCAAACGAGAGAGAGGAAGCCATCTAGCTACTAACTACGGACCCGTAGGTCTACAAAGAAATACTCACGCATCATCAAAGAGGCACCAATGGAGATGATGAACCCCTCCATGATGGTGTCTAGATTGGATCTGGTGGTTCTGGAACTTGCGGCGACTGGAATTGATTTTCGTTGACTCCCCTAGGGTTTCTAGAATATTGGGGTATTTATAGAGTAAAGAGGCGGTCCGGGGGCACCCGAGGTGGGCACAACCCACCAGGGCGCGCCTGGGCCTCCAGGCACGCCCTAGTGGGTTGTGCTCCCCTCGGAGCACCCCCCAGGCGCTTCTCCGGCCCACTGGATGTCTTCTGGTCCACAAAAAATCCAAAAAAAGTTTCACTGCATTTGGACTCCGTTTGGTATTGATTTCCTGCAATGTAAAAAACATGCAGAAAATAACAACTGGCACTTGGCACTATGTCAATAGGTTAGTACCAAAAAATGATATAAAATGACTATAGAATGATTATAAAACAACCAAGAATGATAATATAACAACATGGAACAATAAAAAATTATAGATACGTTGGAGACGTATCAGAGATGCATAGCAACGAGAGGGGGAGAGTGTGTCTACGTACCCTCGTAGACCGAAAGTGGAAGCGTTTGACAACGCGGTTGATGTAGTCGAACTTCTTCTCTTCCCGACCGATCAAGTACCGAACGTATGATACTTGCAAGTTCTGCACACATTCAGCTCAATGACGTCCCTCAAACTCTTGATCCAGCAAAGTGTCGAGGAATTAGATGAGATCCATCAGCACGATGGTGTGGTGATGGTGATTGTGACGTGATCTGCCCAGGGCTTCACCTAAGCACCACGATAATATGACCGAGGGTGTAATCTGTGGAGGGGGGTGCCGCACATGGGTAACAAATGTTGTTGTTTGTTCTAGGTGCCTCCCCCTCACTACTACAAAAAGGGCTATAGATGGAATCACCACTAATGGCGCACCTGTGATGTGGTGCGCCATTACTATATTCTAATGGCGCACCATGTCTCGGTGCGCCATTAGTAATATACCTGGTATGTGGTGCACCATTAGTAGTTTTGAAAAAAAACATAATTTTTTTTGTTATTAATGGCGCACCGTTGTATAGTGCGCCATTACTAATTGACATAGTAATGGCGCACCACATCCGTCGTGCGCCATTAGTATTTTTGAAAAAAAAAATTGTTACTAATGGCGCACCATGTCTCGGTGCGCCATTACTAGTTTTAACTAGTAATGGCGCACTGTCCACTAGTGCGCCATTACTAAGTTTTTTTCAAAAAAAAATTCAAAAAAATATCAATTTTTTTTATTTTTTTTAAAACTAGTGATGGCGCATCGTGGGTGTGGTGCGCCATTACTAGTTTAACTAGTAATGGCGCACCACCCCACGGTGCACCATTACTAACTTGCCCCAACACCGAATGCACCCCCCCCTGTGGATCGCCTTTTCAGTTTAAAAAAATAAAAGAAAATGATAGAAATGTCAAAAAAATAAAAGAAAATAAGTTTCCCATGTGATATGTGCTCTAGTTGTTGGGAAAATTTACAAATATGAATTTCAACTTTATTTGCAAAATCTCTCTGGAAATTTGTAAAATGGGCACAACTTTTGTATACGAACTCAGATGAAAAAGTTTTTATATAAAAAATCATCTACTCGAAAAGTTACATCCAAATTTAACGGGGGGGACCCCATTAAACATTTTCAAAATCCCCAAAAACCTAACAGAAAAAAGTTATGGGGCTTTCAAGATCTAGAGGCAAAAAAATTCAAAAAAAATTCAAACTTACTAGTGGCGCACCGTGGATGTGGTGCGCCACTAGTAACAGAAAAAAAGTTGGTTTTGAATTTTTTTTGATTTTTTTCCAAAAAATGATACGTAATATGACCGGGAAGTTTGAAATATTTTTCAAAATTTCATCATAGTCATGAACATGAACAAAGTCCTAGACATCAACAAGGTATAACAGGATTGATATGCTAGATATATCAATAAGTGCCTGTGAAGTGAGCTGTTGCTGGTGTTGGATAGAACTCTGAAGTTGAGCGTGCTTGGGCTGGAGTAGTGTGAGGATGGGTGACCTTTCGGGAAGTTTGACCACGGAGTGCGATTTGACCTGAGATTAAGCATATTGACCCGAGATTAAGCCATAGTGAACTGAGATTAAGAAAAAAACAAAAAAAAATTTAAAAAAATTTTGAAAAAAAAATTGAAAATTTTTTTTGGAAAATTTTTGTTACTAATGGCGCACTCCTATGTGGTGCGCCATTACCCTGGGAGGAATTCTAATGGCGCACCGTGGGAAATTCTAATGGCGCACTACGTGGTGCGCCATTAGAACACCAGATACTAATGGCGCACCAGTAGTGCGCCATTAGAATTTAATTCTAACGTGAGATTAAGAAAAAAACAAAAAAAAATTTAAAAAAATTTTGAAAAAAAAATTGAAATTTTTTTTTGGAAAATTTTTGTTACTAATGGCGCACTCCTATGTGGTGCGCCATTACCCTGGGAGGAATTCTAATGGCGCATCGTGGGAAATTCTAATGGCGCACTACGTGGTGCGCCATTAGAACACCAGATACTAATGGCGCACCAGTAGTGCGCCATTAGAATTTAATTCTAACGGCGTGATGCTAGTGGCGCACCAGTAGTGCGCCATTAGAAGGCAAAACTGGTGCGCCACTAGCACGCCTTTTCCTAGTAGTGCCTCGTATATATATAGGTGGGAGGGAGAGGGAGCAGTGATGGGAGGCGCCCCAAGTAGGCCGAATCCTACTTGGGGGTTCCTCCCTAATTTGGCCCCACTTTCCTTTTTCACCGGAGGGGGAAGGAAAGAGGAGGGAGGAGGAAAGGAAGGGGGAGGCCGAATCCCTCCCCTTCCTTCTCTCTTCCCCTCTTTCCTTTCTCCTCTAGTGCGGCCCATTTGGGGGCGCAATAGCCCCTACTGGCTGCTGCATTTCCCCTCTTGGCCCATTAGGCCCATATCTTTGCCGGGGGGGGGGGGCCCAGAACCCCCTCCGGAACACTTCTGGTGTCCGAATACTATCGTCCTATATATCAATCCTTACCTCTTGACCATTTCGAGACTCCTCATCATGTCCGTGTTCTCATCTGGGACTCCGAACAACATTCGGTCACCAAGTCACATAACTCACATAATACAAAATCGTCATCGAACGTTACGCATGCGGACCCTACGGGTTCGAGAACTATGCCGACATGACCGAGACACATCTTCGATCAATAACCAATAGCGGAACCTGGATGCTCATATTGGTTCCTACATATTCTACGAAGATCTTTATCAGTCGAACCATAATGACAACATACGTTGTTCCCTTTGTCATCGGCATGTTACTTGCCCGAGATTCGATCGTTGGTATCTTCATACCTAGTTCAATCTTGTTACCAGCAATTCTCTTTACTCGTTCCATAATACATCATCCCACAACTCACTCATTAGTCCCTTTGCTTGCAGGCTTCTTATGATGTGCATTACCGAGATGGCCCAGAGATACCCCTCCGATACTCGGAGTGACAAATTCTAATCTAGATCTATTTCAACCCAACAAACACCTTTGGTGATACCTGTAGAGCATCTTTATAATCACCCAGTTACGTTTTGACATTTGATAGCATACAAGGTATTCATCCGGTATCCGGGAGTTGCATAATCTCATAGTCAAAGGAATATGTATATGACATGAAGAAAGCTATAGCAATAAAACTGAATGATGAATATGCTAAGCTAATGGATGGGTCTTTTCCATCACATCATTATCCTAATTATGTGATTTCGTTCATCAAATGACAACTCATGTCTATGGTTACGAAACTTAACCAACTTTGATTAACGAGCTAGTCTAGTAGAGGCTTACTAGGGACACAATGTTTTGTCTATGTATCCACACATGTATCAAGTTTCCGGTTAATACAATTCTAGCATGAATAATAAACATTTATCATGATACAAGGAAATATAAAATAAACAACTTTATTATTGCCTCTAGGGCATATTTCCTTCAGTAGGACAGTAGCAGTTTTCCCTCAAGTGGATGACCTTAGTTTTATCAATCTGTGGGAGGCGTAGGATGAAGATGGTCTCTCTCAAACAACCCTGCAACCAAATAACAAAGAGTATATTGTGTCCCCAACACACCCAATGCAATGCTAAATTGTATAGGTGCACTAGTTCGGTAAAGAGATGGTGATACATGTGTAATATGGATGGTAGATATTGGTTCTTGTAATCTGAAATATAAAAACAGCAAGGTAACTAGTAAAAAAAGTGAGAAAAAATGGTATTGCAATGCTTGAAAGAAAGGCCTAGGGTTCATACTTTCACTAGTGCAAAGTCTCTCAACAATGATAACATAATTAAATCATATGACAATCCCTCAATGTGCGACAAAGAATCACTCCAAAGTTTCTACCGGAGAACGTAGGACGAAAATGTGCATCAACGCCTATGCATAGATTACCCCAATGTCACCTCGGGAATCCGCGAGTTGAGTGCCAAAGCATACATCAAGTGAATCAATAGGACATCCCATTGTCACCGCATGTATCCCATCACAAAACATACATCAAGTGTTATCAAATCCAATACTCAATCCAACATAACAAAACCTCAAAGAGAAAGACTCAATTCATCACAAGAAGGTAGAGGGGGAAGAACACCATGAGATCCAACTATATTAACAAAGCTCTCGGTACATCAAGATTGTGCCAAATCAAGAACACGAGAGATAGATCAAACACCTAGCTACTGGTACATACCCTCAGCCCCGAGGGTGAACTACTCCCTCCTCACGATGGTGGTCGCCGGGATGATGAGATGGCCTCCGGTGATGGTTTCTCCCTCCGGCAGGGTGCCAGAACAGGCTCCCGATTGGTTTTTCATGGCTACAAAGGCTTACGGCAGCGGAACTTCCTATCTAGGGATCTTTTCGGAGGTTTCTGTATATATAAGAGTATTTCGCATTGGAAACCAGTCAGGGGGACACCCGAGGGGCCCACAAGCCCTAGGGGTTCGCCCTAGGGGTGGGCGTGCCCCCTGTCTTGTGGCCTCCTTGGTCACCTCCTGGCACAACTCCGGTGCTCCGTGGGTCTCTTTCGGTCCATAAATGATCACCGTAAATTTTCAGCCCATTTCGAGAACTTTTATTTCTGCACAAAAAATGACACCATGATAGTTCCGCTGAAAACATCATCAGTCTGGTTTAGTTCTAATAAAATCATACCAAAACCATATAAAATTGTTGCACACATGCCATGAATACTTCATAAATTTTAGATACATTGGAGACGTATCAGCATCCCCAAGCTTAATTCCCGCTCGTCCTCGAGTAGGTAAAGGATAAAAGAAAGAATTTATGAAGTGTGAATGCTACCTAACATATTTATCAACGTAATATTCTTTTTTGTGGCAAGAATGTTCAGGTCCATAAGATTCAAAACAAAAGTTTACTATTGACATAAAAACAATAATACTTCAAGCATACTAATAAAGCAATCATGTCTTCTCAAAATATCATGGCCAAAGAAAGTCATCCCTACAAAATCATATAGTCTGGCTATGCTCTATCTTCTTCACACAAAATATTTCATCATGCACAACCCATATGACAAGCCAAGCAATTGTCTCATACTTTTGGTGTTCTCAAATGTTTCCAACTTTCACGCAATACATGAGCGTGATCCATGGATATAGCACTATGGGTGGAACAGAATATGGTGGTTGTGGAGAAGACAAAAAACAAGGAGAAAGTCTCAAATCAACTAGGCAAATTAACGGGCTATAGAGATGCCCATCAATTGATATCGATGCAAGTGAGTAGGGATTGCCATGCAACGGATGCACTAGAGTTATAAGTGTATGAAAGCTCAAAAAGAAACTAAGTGGGTGTGCATCCAACTTGCTTGCTCACGAAGACCTATGACAATTTGAGGAAGCCCATCATTGGAATGTACAAGCCAAGTTGTATAATGAAAAACTCCCACTAGTATATGAAGGTGACAAAATAGGAGACTCTCTATCATGAAGATCATGGTGCTACTTTGAAGCACAAGTGTGGAAAAAGGATAGTAACATTGTCTCTTCTCTCATTTTTTTTGTTTGGGCTCTTTGTCCTCTTTTATTGGGGCTCTTTGGCCTCTTTATATATATATATTTTTAAGTCAGGAGTCGCATCCCAACTTGTGAGGGAATCACAGCTTCCATCATCCTTTCCTCACATGGGACAATGCTCTAATAATGTTGATCATCACACTTTTATTCACTTACAACTCAAGAATTACAACTCGATATTAGAACAAAATATGACTCTATATGAATGCCTCCGACGGTGTACCGGGATGTGCTATGATCAAGAGTGACATGTATATAAAAAATATGAACGGTGAACTTGCCACAAATACTATGCCAACTACATGATCATGCAAGTCAATATGACAATGATGGTGCGTGTCATAATAAACAGAACGGTGGAAGTTGCATGGCAATATATTTGGGAATGGCTATGGAAATGCCATAATAGGTAGGTATGGTGGATGTTTTGAGGAAGGGTGTATAGTGGGTTTAATGCACCGGCGAAAGTTGTGTGGTACTAGAGAGGCGAGCAATGATGGAAGGGTGAGAGTGCGTATAATCCATGGACTCAACATTAGTCATAAAGAACTCACATACTTATTGAAAAAATTTATTAGCTATTGAAACAAACTACTGCACGCATGCTTCTAGGGGGATAGATTGGTAGGAAAATACCATCGCTCGTCCCCGACCGCCACTCGTAAGAAAGACAATCGAAAAATAAATCACGCTCCAACTTCATCACATAACGGTTCACCATACGTGCATGCTTCGGGAATCACAAACCTTAACACAAATATTCCTACCAATCTACAATTACTCACTAGCATGACTCTAATATCACCATCTTTATATCTCAAAACAAATGCAAGGAATCAAACTTCTCATATTATTCAATGCTCTTTATACAAAAGTTTTTATTGTATCCATCTTGGATACTCATCATATTAGGACTAAATTCATAACCTTAAGCAAAGGGACAAATACATTTATGCCCCTAGTTGGAACCCACCCACGGGGTTTGCCCTTAATTTTCCACCTTGCTCAGTTTTGCCCTTAGATTTGTCCCAGGGCTCGCTCGACTGCCCTTCCGTGACGGCCCCGTGTGGTCAGCGCCGTTTGACCACGGTTTTGCACCGTTTCGGACATTTTTACCCCTGGTTCGATATCCCTAGCCTTTTACTCATCTACTACCTCGCGCTAGACAGAAGAAAGGAGGCAGAAGGAAAAGGGGGCGGAAGGAAGGAGTTGTTGGAGGGGGCGTCGTGCAGGCTTGCCCACAGCCATGGAGATGTCGGGTATGTCATCGGAGAGCTCGTCGCCGGCCGCTGCTGAAGAGGTAATTTGTAATAGGTAGAGTAAAAATTTCCCCATTTTCTAGGGTTAGCTCAAATTTCGGGTGATTTATGTGGTTTTGGTCAAATTAGGTGGATGGGGTAGGAATTGTGCAGCACAGCTCAGAGTTTTACTTGCCAGACTCCACCTTCTCCGGCCTGGAGTACCACTCGAAGCATCATTGTCCAGGACATGGCCTAATCCCTGCTCGTCGTGTCTCATGGGGTGGAGCTAGCACCGGTCGTCGATTTTTGGGTTGCCCCCTGGATGTAAGAATTTGAACTGCATTTTACATTCTTGGGTTTGAATCCATGACGAAGCACTCGACATCAGATCTAATCAAAAATTGTTCATGCAGTTGCCAGATGAATGTGAGTGGGTGGTTTGGGTTGACCTTGCACCTCCAGCAAGAGTTGGACTAGCTTTCGAAGATTTACCTGCAACGCTTGAAGCTAGCTGGATCAAAAGTCATAAGTTGGAGAAGCAAGCAGTTGATCTTGCAAAGAGAAATCGTGCGTTGACCAAAGAATTGAAGGAAAGAAAGGAAATGATGCGCGTTTGGACAATGTTTTTCCCTATAGTTACAATTTGTATGCTCGCTATCGCAATGTTAGTGTGTGCACAAAATGCACACTAAAAATTCATTGTTAATGTAGTAGCTCATGAATGCATTGATGTATGAGTGTAGTTATGTATGAATGCACTGATGTATTTGCAGGTTGTGATCTATGAAGTTTATGATCTATTAGCAGTTTATGATCCATGAATGTAGTGATGTATGAATGCACTCATAAGTTATTCAATAGCAAACCACCCACTCCAGTTCCATACTACTTCACACAGCAAACTACCAAATTCAGTTGCATAGAACTGATAGTTTCACACATGACAACATAGTACTTCATACAACTAGAGTGCACAGTGCACATAGATATCAACTACAGATAGTTCAAACATGACATAAGAGATCATCCCAAATTGATAGTTTCACACATGACAACACTCACGATTTGGCCCTTTTGCTCCTGGTGTTTCCTGCTGGGTTTGGCATCTCCTTAGCTCTGCTTCTAGTCACTTTTGCTGGATTTGGGGCACATCAGCCTGCACTTCCTCTTGAGTTGCAGGAGTTTTCTCATGCATATTGCTGCCAGTCACTGACCCATGTGTGCCAGTCACTGCCAGTTTTCTCATGCAGTTAGATACTCAATAGGAAAATTAATCATATTTACTATGTTACAACATCAATTGGAAAATAGTTAGCATTGATTATTCAATTTGTTAGTACCTGAAACAATGTGTCATTTCTCTTTAGAGAGGCATGCAGCCTCCACCTACATCTTGGAAAAGCACAATACACAGTGAACCTTGTTGGATCACTATGCTCTATTTTGTATTCTACTTCATTTTTTATGGAGAATGTAGCTACAACATTTCTACAATCCACAGCTGAAGGAAAGACAACCCCTTCAGCTAGACTTGGATTATCTCTGTCATACAACATCTCAGGCCTATCTTCATCATCATTCTCAAAACATCCCATGTCAATGTTTTCCTGTTCCTCTTCTTCATCTGTATCTGAAAACTCTGCTGGAATGTAGTCCTCATCCCGCTGGTCCACATTCCTCCTGGGTACTAGATCAGGAAACATTCTCTCATCTTCTTCATCTGAACCTAGCACATCATCAAGCTCTGCCTCCTCAATTATAGGATCTATGGGTATGTGACTAGCAGTATTAGCAGCATTATTGTCACTAGCACCAGGTTGAGATGGTACATTTGCACTAGGAGTTCCTGGTGGATGACATCTACTACTTGGAGTTGCCCTGCTGCTCCTAGACCTAGTAGCAGCAGTTTTTGATTTGTTTCCTAGGACAGGGGGCTTTGCTGTACTAGGAGTTGCATCTGGTCTGGCTCTCTGTATGACAGTGGCTTCAATTTTTCCACTTTTCAATGGTGCATTTGCTGCAAATATCTAGGCTAGCTCATCATCACACTACAGAGGGATCCATGCAAATTTATCCTGGTCCCAAAATCTAAACTCAACAACATCGTACAAACCCCACGGATATTTTTTGTATACTGCATCCCTAAAAGAGTTGAATGTGCTTGTAGCATCGATCATAAGAGGAAAAGTAAAGCCTGTGCCTTGATCCTTAGTACCAGACCTTGCTAAAAGAGTTGTTTCCATTCTAATGGACAGAGAAAATGCGCGCTCTGGATCCATCCTACGAAAGCAAGAAAACGTCCGAAAAGCATCACGCATGGCAGATCTACCTAAAACTAAAGCAAGAACTAGTGAAAAAAAGCAGATGAACTTACCCATCTGGAATCTGTTGGCTCATATCCTCCGTCGACATCGGAGTCCTCTGTCTTGACGCCGCGCCCTCCATTTCGCCTCCGCCGCCGCGTGAGCTACGGGTCTTCACCATCGTAGCCGATGAAGATGTGGTCTAGTTCTCTCACAACATTGACCAAACCACGGGCCGGGCTCGGATGCGCACCGCCAAAAGCTAGGGTTAGGGTTCGCCTGGGTCGCCGCTGTGCTAGGGCTCTAGATACAGATTCGGTAGAGAGGGGAAATGAGATGTGATACATACACGGGTCCCACCTGTAAGGAAAGGGCAGGGCATGTGTTGTCCAAAATGGCGCAAAACCGTGGTCAAACGGCGCTGACCACACGGGGCCGTCACGGAAGGGCATTTGAGCGAGCCCTGGGACAAATCTAAGGGCAAAACTGAGCAAGGTGGAAAATTAAGGGCAAACCCCGTGGGTGGGTTACAACTAGGGGCAAACTTGCAATTGTTCCTTAAGCAAATTGCATACTATTTATAAGACTCTCAAAATTATATAAGTGAAGCATGAGAGTTCATCAATTTCTTCAAAATAAAACCACAGATGTGCTCTAAAAAGATATAAGTGAAACACTAGAGCAACTGATAAACTACTCCAAAAAGATATAAGTGAAGATCAATGAGTAGTCAAATGATTATGTAGCTATGTGAGGACTCTCTCTCATTTAAAATTTTAGATCTTCATATTTTATTCAAACAACAAGCAAAATAAAATAAAATGACATTCTAGGGATAGCACATATCATGTGAAGAAGCAAAAAACTTAGGCTCAACCAAAACTGACCGGTCATTGTCGAAGAAGAAAGGTGGGATGCCAACTGGGCATCCCCAAGCTTAGATGCTCGAGGCTTCTTGAAATATTAATTAGGGATGCCTTGGGCATCCCCAAGCTTGAGCTCCTATCTCCTTAATTCCTCTCATATCGAGGTTTCCCTAAATCTTAAAAACTTGATCCACACAAAAACTCGACAAGAACTTGCGAGACAAGTTAGTATAAATCAATGCACAACCTTATCATTCTCTACTGTACCAAATCACTAAAATTATTACTCCCTCCGTCCCAAAATTATTGTCTTATTTGTCTAACTACGGATGCATCAAGTCACATTTTACTATTAGATACATTCATATCTAGACAAATCTAAGACAATAATTTTGGGATGGAGGGAGTATTTAACATTGCATACTAAATGCCTCTCATATTTAATACTCCTATCCTCAAATACATATGCAAACAATGCAAACATAACAACAATCTGCCAAAACAGGACAGTCTATAAAGAATGCAAGAAGATTCATATTTCTATAACTCCAAAAATTCAAAAAAATTACCACACTGTAGAAAATTTGTTGTAGCTTATTGTGTAAAAATTTCAAGATTTTATCACATTCTGACTTTCCAGAAGAATGCAGACAATGATAGAAAGCTTTCTATTTTTAAAACAACAACATATAGACTTGCAAAATAAGCATGGTAAAGGCTATCCTTGACACTTATAGAACTAAAAGATGGAAAAGGTTATTCTAAATAACAGCAAGCAAATCAAATTAAAATAAACTGATGCTCCAAGCAAAACTCATATCATGTGACGAATAAAAATATACTCCCTCCATTACGATTTACTCATCGTGGTTTTAGTTCAAATTTGAACTAAAACCATGACGAGTAAATCGGAACTGAGGGAGTAGCAACAAGTGAGGTTAACAATAATGTTAAAGACGAAAGAGGCATGCCTTCCGGGGCATCCCCAAGCTTAGTTGCTTGGATCTTCCTTGAATATTACCTTGGGGTGCCTTGCGCATTCCCAAGCTTAGGGTCTGGCGACTCCTTATTCTCCTCATATTGACATCTCACCCAAAACTTGAAAACTTCAATCACACAAAACTTAACAGAACTTTGTGAGATGGGTTATTATGATAAAGACAAATCATTCACTTTGGTACTGTCAAGATAAGATTCATAATTGTTCTCACACAATGCCTACTGTACCTTATCATTTCCACAATTTATATCACTTAATATAAGCTATGGAAACACTAAAACAAGCAAACTATGCATTGAAAATAGAATATGTCAAAAATAGAACAGTCTGTAATGATCCGAAAAACAACCATACATGTGTTACTCCAAAAATTCTGAACAATTAGGAAAATGTAGGCAATTTGTATATCAATCAAGTGGGAAAATGCAGAATTTGTCATTGCTCCAGCAGTCAGATCAATTCTGTTATTGGGCACAAAAGTTTAAGTTTTCTCATAGAATCAAATCAACAATCATCCACACTATCCCAAAGGCTTTACTTGGCACTTTATTGAAATAAAAGCTATAAAATATGATTACTACAGTAGCTTAATCATGTGAACACACAAAAACAGTAGGTATAAATATTGGGTTGTCTCCCAAAAAGCGCTTTTCTTTAATTCCTTTCTAGCTAGGCATGATGATTTCAATGATGCTCACATAGAAGAGAGCATCATGAAGCATATGGCTAGCACATTTAAGCCTAACCCACTTCCCATGCATAGGGATTTTGTGAGCAAATAATTTTTGGGAGCAAGAATCAACTAGCATAGGAAGGCAAAACAAGTGCAACTTAAAAAAATTCAACACATAGAGAGGAAACTTGATATTATTGCAATATGTAAAAGCATATGTTACTCTCTCATAGTTATTTTCAGTGGCATCATGGATGAATTCAACAATATAACTATCACATAAAGCATTCTTTTCAAGATTCATAAGCATAGAAATTTTACTACTCTTCGCATAAGCAAATTTATTCTCATGAATAGTAGTGGGAGCAAACTCAACAAAATAACTTTAATGTGAGGCATAATCCAATTGAAAATTAAAATCATGATGACAACTTTCATGGTTATAATTATTCTTTATAGCATACATGTCATCAATCATCATATATAGCAACTTTATTCTCATAATCAATTGGAACCTCTTTCGAAATAGTGGAATCATCATTAAATAATGTCATGATCTCTCCAAATCCACTTTCATAATTATAACAATAAGATTCAACACACTCGAAAATAGTGGGATCATTATTTACTATAGTTCACACTCTTCCAAACCCACTTTAATCAACATAATCATCATAAATAGGAGGCATGCTATCATCATAACAACTTTTCTCATCAAAACTTGGGGGACAAAAATATCATCTTCATCAAACATAGCATCCCCAAGCTTATGGCTTTGCATATCATTAGCATCATCGATATTCAAAGAATTCATACTAACAACATTGCAATCATGCTCATCATTCAAATATTTTATGCCAAACATTTTATTGACTTCTTCTTCTAACACTTGAGCACAATTTTCCTCTCCATCATTTTCACAAAAGACATTATAAAGATGAAGCATATGAGGCAACCTCACTTCCATTTTTTTATAGTTTTCTGTTAAAGACTAAACTAGTGATAAAACAAGAAACTAAAAGATTCAGTTGCAAGATCTAAAGATATACCTTCAAGAACTCACCTCCCAACAATGGCGCCAGAAAAAAGCTTGATGTCTACTACACAACCTTCTTCTTGTAGACTCGTGTTGGGCCTCCAAGCGCACAGTTTTGTAGGATAGTAGCAATTTTCCCTCATGTGGATGACCTAAGGTTTATCAATCCGTGAGAGGCATAGGATGAAGATGGTCTCTCTCAAACAACCCAGCAACCAAATAACAAAGAGTCTATTGTGTCCCCAACACACCCAATACAATGGTAAATTGTATAGGTGCACTAGTTCGGCGAATAGATGGTGATACAAGTGTAATATGGATGGTAGATATAGGTTTTTGTAATCTGAAAATATAAAAACAACAAGGTAACTAGTAACAAAAGTGAGCAAAAATGGTATTGCGATGCTTGAAAACAAGGCCTAGGGTTCATACTTTCACTAGTGCAAAGTATCTCAACAATGATAACATAATTAAATCATATGACAATCCCTCAACGTGCGACAAATAATCACTCCAAAGTTTTTATCGGAGAACGTATGATGATAATGTGCATCAACCCCTATGCATAGATTACCCCAATGTCACCTCGGGAATCCGTGAGTTGAGTGCCAAAAAATACATCAAGTGAATCAATAGAACATCCCATTTTCACCACAGATATCCCATCGCAAGACATACATCAAGTGTTCTCAAATCCAATACTCAATCCAACATAACGAAACCTCAAAGAGCAACACTCAATTCATCACAAGAAGGTAGAGAAGGAAGAACACCATAAGATCCAACTACATTAACAAAGCTCGTGGTACATAAAGATCGTGCCAAATCAAGAACACGAGAGAGAGAGAGAGAGATCAAACACATAACTACTAGTACATACCTTCAGCCTTGAGGGTGAACTACTCCCTCCTCATCATGGTGGCCACCGGATGATGAAGATGGCCTCCAGTGATGGTTTCCCCCTCCGGCAGGGTGCCGGAATAGGCTCCCGATTGGTTTTTCGTGTCTACAGAGGCTGACGGCGGCGGAACTTCCAATCTAGGGTTCTTTTCGGAGGTTTATGTATATATAGGAGTATTTGGTGTTGGAAACATGTTAGGGGGACACCCGAGGGGCCCACAAACCCTAGGGGCACGCCCTGGAGGGTGGGTGGGAGTGACCCCTGGCTTGTGGCCTCCCCGGTCACCTCCTGGCACAGCTCTGGTGCTCCGTGGGTCTCTTCTGGTCCATAAATGATCACCATAAATTTTTAGCCCATTCCGAGAACTTTTATTTCTGCACAAAAAACGACACCACGGTAGTTGTGCTGAAAACAACGTCAGTCCGGGTTAGTTCTAATAAAATCATACTAAAACCATATAAAATTGTTGCAAACATGGCATGAATACTTCATAAATTATAGATAGATACGTTGGGGACGTATCAGTAATCTGTGCAGTTGCACATCAAGTCGCCCCTCAAGCTAAGGGGCGGGATCCGCCAGCTTATCCAACACTGGGTCAGATCGATCCCAGTGATCCCATTAGTCATCGAAGCCCTCAATTCGGAATAAAAAGGGGCAACTTGCTTGCACTCCTTATCTAACGGCCAACTCAGAAAGGCGACCGTAGCGTCTAGCCGGTCCAATCTGTAACTCAACAGGGGGGTTTTCACCCCGAGGAGCAGTGTTTTTGCAATAGAACCAAGTCCTGTTCCAGCCCTTAGGATGACTCGCCAGCTTGGCTTCAGGGAAGGGAATATTCTTCTGCCTTTTGAACAGAAATTGCACCAAGTTCTATAATGGGACCGTCTTTAAACTTGGTCTGGTGGTTGATGTAGAAGAATTCTCAGAAGAGTGGGACAGTTGGCTCCGTTTGGAGGTATACTTCGCAGAAAACTTGAAACTGGCAGAGATTGGTGATGGAGTTTGGACCAAGATCCTGGGGCCGGAGGTTGAAAAGGTTGAGCACGTCATGGAAGAATTTTGACCCGGGCAGATAAAACCCCCTTTGAAGATGGTCTACAAAGACGACAACCTCTTCTTGCTGGGGCTGGGGGAACTCTCTTCTTCAGGCATGCGCCAACCAATATATTCTTGAGCTGGCAAGAGGCCTCGCCCCACGAGATCATTCAACATGAGGGTTGAGACATGGGATCTAACCCAGTTGTAGGCTTTTTCGGTCTTAGCCATGATGATTCACTTAAGGTTAACTTGTGAAGTGAAGGTAATAATGTTAAGCCGACGCATTATATCCATGGGTGGCAAGTCTCTAGGCTACTCAAGTTACGAGCCAGCAAAACAGTAAGATGGTTGTTTGTTCCAGCTATGATTCAGATTTGTGCACTGTGGAAAATACGGCTAAGCCGACACATTAGTGAGCCTGTGCCAACCATTCGATGGTATTTCTTGGTTCTTCTCTAAGTGATGAGCTAGCTACAAACAAGAACCTAACAGGAGCAACTATGTTTATAGATCTAATGAATGCTTCGAAAAAGAAAGTTTAAAAACCTAAAAACGGGTGGATACTAGAGCCCGTTTGTCAATGGGGGTCTGTTGAAAGCAGTACAAAGATCTAGATGGGAAAAATGGCATTGCGACAATAACTAAAATACCTGCTCAGGTCATTCAAGTGAATATAGATCTACTAAAGGGAGATGGTGATGAACACCGACGAGCTACTAACGAACTGCACGGAAGAACAATGGGGTGCTACAAATCTGGAGGAGATTGGGCGTACATGAGCACGGTGGGTGTGGCTGGAGTGTTCCTGTTGAGCTCCAATGGTGAATGAAGCGGCGTTGAGGTCGCGTTTGACTTAGTCGGAAAGCTTGAAGAGATGGGGCGGTGCTTCTGGCGTGGGAAGCAGCAGATGCGGGAAAAAAGGCAAAGTGAGGAGGCGGGGATGGTAAAAGTAAATCCAAATGCCCCTCGTGTGTATTTGTGGGATCATAAGAAGATGGAACGGCAAGTGCAAAGATAGAGGCAACATAGTAAATTTTGGGTGGAAAGGCGCCTCGATTTTTGGGCCTGACAGATTCGTTGTGACGTCACACCTAAACTCCATAAATTACGAAAAGTGATGTCATGGCAAGAGAAAACAAGAAATGCCAAGTATAAAGGTATCATGAGCTGGTGGATTCCCATGACCCGGTCGGAGGATTAACTGAAAAGGAAAAAGTGAAGTTCTAATTCATCGAAGGATGAACCAGACTTAATTCCAGTGTGCGGTTTAACATGCATAAAAAGTTAACCTGGGGGCTAATGTTGGGGATATAACCCCACGGTATGAACCGACCAGATGGTGACCTGGTTATCCAGTGGCCACTTAAAGGACGAGCTCAATATGTGGGTTGTAAAGATTGTGAAGCTCAAGGCCCAGGAGGCGACTCATAGAGCAGGCCAGCTTATGGCCCAATGTCTAGGAGGCCGTCTCAAGGAAGAGGTTATAAGGAAATTCCATTACTTGGAAGGCAAGATAATTAGGAGATAGACTAGGACAAGGGTCGTAGTACGACCCTGACTGTGCTGTAATCTCGGAGCCTCAACCTATATATAAAGGGGAGCCCCTGAGGTAGAAAGATAGGTTACAAGCTCTCGAGTGCTAGGTTAGCCAAGTCACGCCCTTGTAATCGAGATCTAAAGTGATAATTAATCAAGCAGGAAGTAGGCTATTACCTCTACCGTGAGGGGCTGAACCTGGGTAAACCCGTGTCTCTCGATTCCGATCAATCCCATTCAAACTACTACCTACACTACAAAAAAATACACTTCCGTGATGATACGTGTTTGTCACAGTAGGTCGCGCTTTTTGTCATGCATGTACATCCATGACAAATTTATGACAGAATCAAGATAGTCATACCTGTGCTGTCGTAAAAGTGTTCCATGACATTACCAAAATTATCATCACAGAAGTGTCCACTTCCATGACGATAACTCGTGCGTCACAGAAGTGCTTTCGTCAAGGGTGACCGACACGTGGCATCCACCGTAACGGAACGCCGTTAAGCTATCGGGTCGGGTTTTGGATCCGATAACCCGTTAACAGCCCCGACCAATGGGGATTTTCCACGTGTAAAATCGTCATTGGCTGGAGGAAATACGTGTCGGCTCATTGTTGGGACAGATGTCATCCACTCATTGGACAGAAGGCGCCTATGATACATCGACACGTGGCACGGTCCAACAGAGGCCCATTCCTGTGAAAAGGCCGGCCCATTTGACTTGGTCAAAAGGTGACGGGCCGGCCCATGGAAAGCCTGTTAACGGCATGTTCGCATATAGCCCATTTACAGCCCGCTAACCCAAGGCCCGTTATGCCCTACCCGAATTAGGCCCAGTAGCATCATCTGGGCCATCCAATATGATTCCATCCCGTTTTCACTTCTGGCCCCTGTATGGCCCATGACATCTTTCGGCCCATATGAGGCCCTATGTAACTCTTGTCCTATTAACAGCCCGTGGTGAAACTGGCCCTCAATGAACAGTGTATCACTTTAGACCCATTAACGGCCCGTGGTGAAACTGGCTCGTGATGAACAGTGTATCACTTTATACCCATTAATGGCCCGTTATTCAATTGGGACGTTTCCAACCCATGTTATCTTCCGGCCTTCTCAGAGCCCATTTATTCTTGGGCTCATTTTGAGCATTTGTTTACTTACGGCCCGTTACTGTCATTTTCTGCTTGTGGGCCAAATTCAGCCAGTGGTTACAGTCGGCCCGTTTGTGGTCCGTTAAT
The DNA here is from genome assembly GCF_018294505.1 of Triticum aestivum. Taxonomy (NCBI): domain Eukaryota; kingdom Viridiplantae; phylum Streptophyta; class Magnoliopsida; order Poales; family Poaceae; genus Triticum; species Triticum aestivum. The sequence continues at coordinate 442,413,423 of NC_057798.1, forward strand.
ACATTGGGATGTTTTCATAGCGTCATCAAATACAGCCTATTAACGATGGCCCGTTATGGTCGGCCCATGAACGGACGATTCCAACTCTAGCCTGTTTACGGCCATAATGTGGCATGTTATTGGACCATGTTTGGCTAATCGATCATACGGCCCATTAAGGCCCATTGATGATACTGCCCGTAGAAGGCCCATTGTTTCTATGGCCCATAGAAGGACCAATGTTTCTACGGCCCGTAGAAGGCCTACTGTTTCTACGGCCCATAGAAGGCCCACTATTTCTATGGGCCGTAGGAGGCCCAGTGTCACTACAGTAAATATTAGCCCATGGTTATTGTGGCCTAGTTTAAAAAAATAGGTTATTGCAGCCACTAGCAAACCGCGGAAAAAGAACTGCACTGACTACAAGCAAACAAATAAACAAGACAACAAGGAAATAAATAAGCAAGCAACTTATGCTAGGCTATCACGGCTATTACACATATTACATCCACTGGGCATCAAAGTTCACCACCAGTGCAAATATAGGGAACACAGCAGCATATAAACGCCGCAGCAAAATAGGTCCAGAATTGAAACCACTCCAGAAGAGTTCAAGAAACAATATCCTGGGTACCCATAATGCTGGCAAGATGCTTAGCAAGCTTATTAACTTTCTCTTGTTTGGCGCTTAAATCCTCCAGCGCTTGCTGTTGCACAAGAAAGTACGCATCTGAATTCTGCAGGGACTTCCTCAGTCCTTCGGCTTCTTGCCGCAGCACAGCTGACTGATGCCTTTCAGCTTGTAGCTGAGACTGAAGAAGCCGAAGTGATTCAGGCAGCGAGTTCGAAGAGCTTGTGCCAGCGGTACTGGCCAGTAACTCGAACACTACATCAACGCAGGACTGTGGGGTTTTCTCACTGTCTACAAGATCGTTTTTATCACCTTTCTTGGAGACCAACAGGGTTGTCTCACTATCTTGAACCTTATCTGCATTACTTTCTCTACCATTGCATAGTGGGGTGCTCTTCTCCAATATTCTGTTTGCATACTACAAGAGAAACAAGCAGACACATCACAGGTTTAGCTTGTAGTATACCAAACTCATTTTGGTAAACCGGTTCAGTAGTAAGGTGGACAGGATAACAGCATGAAACAAACATATATCTATGTACTATGGTCACTGTATTGTCCATATCATTCTAGTTTATGTTCCCTAATCAAGATAGAGACACAGTTCAACTCATATATTTTTAAGACACAGCAGCATAGACAGAATATAAGTGTGAGAAACTACACAGCATTGGCAGCACTTGTAATGTGCATCACATGAGAACATAACTGTTTATACAACTTAAACTGAAATCAACATAGAGCAAGAAGTTAGAACAACAATCCAGTTAAAGAAATAGGTTTAAAACATACCTGTTGCGCCATTGGAGTTTCAATTGGATCCTTCAAATTCGAAAGTAGTTGGTATGAGTAAATACAGTGATGCAACAGCAAAGGAGTATGGACCATAGCTACGGAATCTGACCTGAGAACAGTTGCTCTTCTGCTTTAAACGTGGAGTTTGGGTTAGCTGTGGTGGTCTTCGTGCTTTGGGCACTGCAGTAGCTTTACAAACTGCTCGTGTGGGGGTACTCTGTGGTGGACATGGTGCTTTGTCAACTATAAGTGGGTTACTATCCGCTGGGGTTGCGGTTAGATGGGTTGTAGCTGGTTCTCTGCCCAACGGTGTAAGTGTGCAATCTGGAAGAGTCTCGATTATGTGTGGTGGGGCTAGTTTGTGGGCCAGTACAACCATGGTTCTATCTGCATCGACGGGTAGCACTGTCTTTTGTGAAGAACGGGTTTTTGCTCCCTTAGATACTGCCATCACCCCCTCCAATTCAAATGGCTGATAAACAAGAAAAGAAATTGAACGTACAGACATTGTATGATAGACAGATGTGGTAATTCACATATATGTTGTCTAACCAAACAGGACAGCATGACACAATTTCACATATATGATGCCTAACTAAACAGGATAGCATGACACAGTTTCAGATATATGATGGATAACTTAACAGGATATAATGGCATAATTCAACATATGATGAGTACCTAAACAGGATGACATGACAAAACTATATGATGTCTTTCTAAAATAGGTTGGGATGAAATAATTCACATACATGTTGTCTAAGTATACAGGATGGCATGATATAATTGACATAATTGATTCATATACTAAGCAGCTGGCACTCGCATGTATGATCTCTAAACTAAGTAGATAGAATTCAATATTGTGCATATGATGTCTAAACTAAGCAATGCAAGACACCATATGCATCATATGAGAAATATAAACATTGCAACTTAGAGCATACACCTCAGGTGGGATATAGGACTGGTCATCTGTCTCTGAATCCTCCTCTGAGGAGCTCCCTGTAACCATCGAGATATATGCTTCAACAGGTACCATTGCCTGCTCTGAAGACCTTGTTTTCACTCCAGATTTTTCCATAACCGGCTCAAATGGCTAATACATATGAAGAGTAGTTCAATATACACAGATTGTCGACAAATGGAATACGTAATGAAAAAAAAGATGGCATGAGATAATTCACATATATGATGCCTGGCTCCATGGCGGTGCATAATTCACATATATGATAACTAGCTGAAAACATGGCATTGCATAATTCACATATCTAATATAGAAAGCAAACAGGAGGCATTCACACAAAGCATGTTGAATCTAAGCAGATGGCATGGCAATGCAAGACACCATATGCATGATATGAGCAATATAACCCAGCCAAGTTAGAGCATGCACCTCGGGGGGGGGGGGGAATACGACTGGTCATCTCTCTCTGAATCCTCCTCTGAGGAGCTATCTGTAACCAGCAAGAAATCTGCATCGACAGGTGGCACTGACTGCTCAGAAGACCTTGTTTTCACTCCAGATTTTCCCATGACCGACTCAAATAGCTGATGCACAGGAAGAGTAGATGAATGTATAAACATTGTTGACAAATGGAATACATTATGGAAAAAAATATGGCACGATATAATTCACATATACGATGACTAGCTAAACAGGATGGCATTGCATGATTCAGGTATATGATGCCTGGCTAAAGAAGATGGCATTGCATAATTCCCATATACTCCCTTCGTTCCTAAATATTTGTCTTTTTAGAGATTTCAAACGGACTACCACATACGGATGTATATAGACATATTTTGGAGTGTAGATTCACTCATTTTGTTCCGTATGAAGTCACTTGTTGAAATCTCTAAAAAGACAAATATTTAGGAATGGTGGGAGTATGATATAGAAACCAAACAGGTGGCATTCACACAAAGCAAATCTAAAGTAAGCTGATGACATATAAGATGTATAATGTAAGCAATGCAAGGCGCCATATGCATGATATGACAAACATCAGCATGCCAGGTTAGAGCAAACACCTTAGGTGGTAAATAGGCATGGTCGGCTCCTTCTGAATCTCCATCTGAACAGTTATCTTCCTCTGGAATACAATCTGGAAATGCAGGAGAGAGGGGCACTTCGCCCACCATGGAGCAGCGTCTGCATGACATTATATTCGCACGCAACGGTCTTCTCTTTTTCTCTACATGTTTAGTACGATTGTGTACAATATCTGACATGCATACTAAAAAAAATAGTTAGATTTTGTAAGGCCTAAGGGGTGCATGCAAAAATCAAGACTGATGGTAGCAAACGAGTGGATGGATCCAAAACTAATTATAGTAAGTAGATTATAGCTTCAGTTTAAAAAGATAGACAATGGATCATCTATTGTTTGTTGCCCACCCAACATGAACCACATAGAAGACCCCAGATGAACCAGATAGTAGAAAGATACTATTCGTTGCTGGCTCGATATCGGACCCATGGGCAATTCAAAACTCAAGATTGAACGATAAAGTAGCAGGTAATAATAACCGATGTATAACGTAAGCAAACACGAAAGACTGCGACCTCTCTTCTGGAACTATCTAGTCCTCAGGTTCATCTGCTCAGTCGATGATGGTAATGCAGTTGGCGTGGCTGCCGGCAACGGGGAAGATGATTTGAGGCGGCGAAAGAAAGTCTACAGGGGGGATCTCTGCTGCAGTGAATGCTTCTGTCGATGGTGCACCTCAGGTGGGGTGGATGACGGCACGACAGGAGCAGGACATGACACACAGAGTTTTCTTTGACGCCAATCTAAAAATGAAGTAAATCTGTAAGGGCTCCTTAGAATTGGAGGATTCTATAAACGCAGGGACAAGAAAAACACAGGAATAGGATAGGAATGCACGTGCAAAACAGAGCATTTGGAAACATAGGATTTCGATCAACCTGGGTGTTTGGCTCACATGAATTGGAAGAACAGAGGAATGGAGAAACAAAGTGATGCGACGAGTGTACAACCTCTTTGGCATAGCCTTGTGGACCTCAGCATCATTGGGTTGGACGTGGAGGATGGTGATGATGCTGATGTGACTGTCGGAGGCGGGGAAGAAGATCCGAGGCCTCTGGAAACGGCGCCGACGGTACTGCTCCACTGTGAAGGACGGTTCCGTCGTTGGAGCAGCTCCGCTAAGGTGTACGGTGACGAGGCTGAAGCATGACAAGACAGACAACTTTAATCTAAATTGGGACCCTAATATCATCTGCAATAGATGATGTAAGATACATCACCAAAAAGTGCTAGATGTAAAACGCGTCAGCCACGCCACGACCACTCCGACGGATGCTGTAAGTACTGTTCACTCTGAACTTAACTGAAGAAAATGAACTTCACAGTTGAAACTGAATTTTACTGTCGAAACTGATTGAACTAGTAACAGAGCATTGCAATAGATGTTTAGGGTGTTCGAGCACTAGTAGCAGAGAAGCAGTGATCTAAATCAGTAGACGCTCGAGCAGGGAACGCACTAGCAGAGAGCAAGTCGTGCAGTAGCACCGCGAGCGAGTGCTAAAGCAGCAACTCCTGTAGCTGCCGGAGGTCGTGCAGCAGTAGCAGCGCAAGCGAGAGCAAGAGCAGAGCAGCAACACGAACGAAAGCAGGAGCAGTGCAGCAGCGCTGTAACATCCCAAAATTCTAAATTTTGGAATGTTATAATAAATAGATAGATTTGATTGTTTGTTTGATTGATTGACTGAAAATGAGTGAATTCGAAACTTTTTGAAAGTTAAATGAGAGGGAATAAAAGGACTTTCCCAAACTTTCATTTTTGCTTTTATGACCTTCGGGAATTCAAATTCTTTTCATCACAAAACCTTGGAGAGAAGATGATATGACTTCTTCCATTTATTTAAATGACAAGGGGTGTTGAAAATATTTGAATTTCATTTGAGAATATTTCCAATTCTGAAACTTTATGCAACTCAATGATTTTCACGAGAGAAGATAAAATGACTTCTTCAAAACATATGAAAAATGAGTTGGGAGTTTCAAAGAATTAAATTCAAAGTTCTTTTGAATTTATTTTCAATTTGGAGTTATTTGAGTTTTATTCAAATTATTTTTCTCCAAAAATAAAATATATGGAAAATAGGGTAACATGATTCCCTACATCAGAAAATTGGAGAGAATTAAATCTGAATTAATTTTGGTATTTTTAAAAGGATTTTTATTGGATTCTATTAGAGCTGTAGAACTCTTTTCTTTATTTAAATTTGTGTGGATTTTATTTGACTCAATAGAAATGTTTAGATTGTAGGAAATACTTTTCTGAAAATTTTGATATATTATATGCCTATATAATATTTCTTTTTCTTTTATTTTTATTTTTGTTTGTCTGTTTTATTTTAAAAAAAGAAAAGAAAAAAAGTTCCCTCCGCTGAACTGGGCCGGCCCAGCTCCCAGCCAGGCCACGGCCTAGTCCAGCCAGCCCAGCCGCGCGAGCGCCCGTCCCCGAGCTCCAGCGGGAGTCCGCTGCCCGCACGCCGCCGCGCCACCGTGACCGACCCGACCACCCTGCCGCCTTGGCCCCTCCTCCACGCCACCGTCGCCCCCCTCCTATAAATCCCTCAGCCCCGACCCCCTCTCTCTCCTTTTCGCGCCGCCGCTGCACCTCTCGCCGCGCTCGCAAAAGCCGCCGCTCCGGCGAGATCCAGCCCCGCCGCCCGCTCCACACCGTCGCCCCCGACCACCGCCGTCGCCACCACCGCACCCGCCGCCCAGCGCCGCCCCTCCCCGACGCCTTCGCCGCCTCCCGCGACGCCAGGAGCCACCGTCCCCGAGTTCACCGGAGCCGCCCGCCGTCCGCCGTTCGCCGTCCCATTTCGCCGACGGTTTTCTCCGCCTAAACCGCCAAGTCGGCCGAACCGGTAAAACCGCCGAACCATAGGTTGTTTTTTTTAGTTTTTCTTTTAAAAACCCGGTTTAGTTGTTTTAGTTAGGGCTATTCAAAGAACGTCCACTGTTTAGACTTTATAAGCGAACGTTCATTATTTAGTCTTTTTGTTTCTGTTTATTTACGTCAGGGACCTATATGTAATTATCTTTCTTACAGATTAGTCCCTGTTTTTCAAACAACCATTACTTTTTACTCGTTTGTCCAAATTCAACGAAACCAATGCCCACTTCTTCGTTATGATCTCCTCTATCCAGTAATCCAACTCAAACATGTTTTTGAAAGTTTTAAAATTTGAATTAGATTAGATTTGTATTCAAACTTCGTTTGATCATAACTTGAATTTCGTAACTCCGATTTAGTTGATTCTTTTTGCAAATCGAAGCTCTTGACCTAAACTTTCTGATAAGGCCAAATTCACATCATTTTGGAAGTGTTAGAAAATTGCTTTATGTTGCAAGAGTTATTTGCTTGGTTTGATGTTTTCCGAATTGTTTTCTTCATTCTTTCCGATGTTTTGAGTGATTGCTTATGTGTGGCTGCTATTGCTTGATTACGATGGATTGACCGGAGTGTGACGAGTAGAACTATGAAGAGTTATGAGTGCGAATCATCTTCATCAACATTGCAGGCAAGTAACACTTTGATCATACTTTTTCTACTACCCAGTTTTTATGCATTAGATCTATCCTCAAACAATTGCATGATTAGGATCTAATTAAATTGTGGGATGGGAAGTAGATGAGGTAGTACCTATTACCTATTTTATTTTCAAACCCCTGGGAGTTACTTCTACGTTTGCTTATTATGCCATGCTATGCTAGTAGACGTGGATTGGGTGAGTGTATCCATGACAGATGTGAGATTGTTGATTAATGGTTTATTTAAGGTGGCAACTTAAACACACATCTGGGTGGATTGAGGCACCTGGTTTCTATCAGGACTTGCCTGTATTTCTTCGGACCGCCACCCAGGCTCAAAGGGATCATGAGATTATTCAAACTAGAAACTTCCGTGTGCAGCCACAAGCCATTATGGGCTCTGGCATAGTTGATTAAGTTGTGCGAACTCTTACGGGTAGACTAGCAAATGTAGGGGAAAGTAGGTGTATCGGTCTACCCACATGTAAGGTGCTAGTGCTTCTGAAAGACTATGTCTCGGTCATCCGTTTCTCAAACATCATGTAGTGCGAGAAATCTAACGGAGGAGATCGAGTCTTGTGGGGAAAAGTGCACAAACCTCTGTAGAGTGTATAAACTAATCATGGTTAGCCATGTCCGCGGTTATGGACATCTTGAGTATCTAGAACTTGGATATCCTGCGAATCTCATCATGTTACTTTAATTAACTTTGTTGGGTTTTAATGAGTACTTTTAATTGGGATTGAGGATGCTGTCAACCATTCTCAATGTTTAACAACCACCATGATAGTTAAATAAATTTATTCCTTTGCAGTAGGGAAAAATTGGCTTTTCGCAAAAACATTATAACCATAGAGCTTTCCACCAGCCATATATGCATGTAGTATAGGCTTATTCTTTCATTACTCTCTATGTGTTACATTGCCAGCATATTCCATGTGCTGACCCGTTTTCGGGCTGCAACGTTTCATGTTGCAGACTTTTCAGACGACGAGTAAGTGATATGTTAGGGTTACGATTTTCTACACTCAACTTTGCCGTTGGTGTTGATGGGAATCCACAACCTTGTTACTTCCACTATTTGGATTGAGGTAATAGTATTTAAGTTACTTTATACATGTGATTTACCTCTGTTATAAATCCTCGAGTACTGTGTGTGTCAGCATACCGATCCAGGGATGACACTTAAGCACAGAGACTTGACCCATTCGGGTCGGGTCGCTACAAGATGGTATCAGAGCACATGTTGACTGTAGGACGTGACCCTAGAAACTAGCAAGCCCATAGGAAAGATTTTTCTCTACAACTTTCTTTTCAAAAGGATCGTTTACCTCTCTTCTCTTCTGAGCTTATTCAAACATTCCCTTTTAGTGAGACCATACCCCTTTTCCCTTTTGACCACTCGAAGATTTGACCGATGAGACCACTCCAAGGAGACAAGATATCGGACAACTAAGACCATTTTGGAATGAAGAATATTTTACCGTGCATTACAATGACGGAAACTACAACGGTGAAGACTCCAAAGACTTGGAGAATTTGAAGGCTTTGAAGAATTTCCAGATTTGTATGACCTAGGAAGGCACCCCTTATGGAACTTGGCAGATTATGGAAGCTGTCAATACCCGAGATCAAGGTGTATCAGAGAAAGACCGGAACATGGAGCATTAGAACTCAAAGTTTTGTCAAGGAAAACCCGAAGACAGGAGATATCAACCATGGAATGATAGCTCATGAAAATAATAAGAGCAAAAACATGGATATTCATGATGTTATTGTTCGCCTATGCTATTTTCATCGTGCTGAGTTTCAGCATGCATTTCCTCAGAAGGATTGGATGGTAGAAGGATGAAGGAGTATCTGTCAGCGAAGGATGCAGTTTTAACATAGCTGGTGTATGACCAGGATCTGGAGTATTACATCAAGGATTTTAAGATGGACATGCTAGAAGCCGTATTTGACAAGGAAGCAGTTCGTGAACAACTCAGGACTCAGAAGTTGAAGTAGCCAAACTAGAGGAACAAAACATCAAGATACCGGAGATTTCCCAGGAACTGAAGGACATTAGGACCATGGTTCATGCCAAGGATGTTGAAACCCAGAAGTTTGGAATGCAACCCCAGAAATATTAAAGGATGTCATGAGAGACTTCACGTCAACAGAGATGATTTGGCAAAAGAACTTGACAAGGACAAGCATGATCAGAAGGATCCATCAGAGTCATGACCAAGACTTGAAGAGTTTGATGGCGTTGAGATCTATTGACCTTTAGCAGACCAAACCCCGTTGTACCTACGCTAGATGCGACGTTTGTGAGCTGTCATTTGTTTGTTGTTTTTCCGACAGCCACAATAAAATATGTCTTTTCAAAACTATTGTTTGTACTGTGTGCATCCATCTTGATCTCTCTTATCCCACCCCAAACCCTTGGACCCAATAGAGGATGAATGGAGATGAGTTTATATTTTCTGGACCAATGTCTCAATTGGAGACGAGCCGATGGATTCAGAACATGGAGGATCACATGAAGAATAACTCTATAGCCGGAAAGGATATGACCCAGCATGCTCTTCAGAGTTTTGAAAGAGGTGCTGCTACTTGGTGGATGATGTACCAACCCATCAATGGATGGCAAGGAGTAACCACTTGGAAAGAATTTAAGTTGACTCTGCTAAAGTCTCGGCTTGTGTCCCAGGAGATGAAGCCTTATGGAAATGATATGGAGAAAGTGCATGCAAGCTTTGTGGAGAAATAGGACACAACCATAAAGAACACCAGGATGAATACCCTCATAAGTGGGGGATTACCAAAGGAGTTAGCTGAGGATCTCAGGGAACTTCGTTTGGAGATTGTTCCCAAAGGTTTTGTTGCAGCGATGGAAGTTCAGTCTACATTGTTGGAAAGATCTGTGAAGCTCAGAAGGATGACAAAGAGATTGCTGAGTTAAAAGAGAGCATGAGCAGAGGAAAGGCCAAAGGTTTTCGTAAGGATGAGCACGACACCTTATGGTTCGAGGATCTTGTATATGTGCCTAATAATGTAAAGATCAGGAAGTTAATACTTCAGGAGGCTCATGACTCACCATACTCGATTCGCCCTGGAAACATCAAGATGTATTTGAATTTGAAGGAGCGTTTCTGGAGAACTAGTATGAAGAAGGATATTGCCGAGTATGTAGCCGTATGTGATGTATGTCAGATAGTGAAGGCAGAACATCAGAAGCCAGCAGGAGTACTATAGCCTATGTCGATACCTGAATGGAAGTGGGATAAGCTTGGCATGAATTTCATTACCGGATTTTCCGAGAACCCGATCGGGATATGATTCTATCTGGGTAGTAGTTGATTCGCTTGACCAAAGTGGCTCACTTTATCCCAGTGAAAACCACCTATACAAGTGCAAAGTTGGCCAAGATATATTTGACCAGGATCATATGTCTGAATGGAGTTCCGAGGACCATCGTATCAGATAGAGGAACATGGTTTACCTCAAAGTTTTGGAATCAGCTGTGCCACACTTTGGGTACTAGGCTAGAGTTCAATACAGCCTTTCATCCACAGACAAATGGATAGACCGAGAGAGTCAATCAGATTCTGGAGGTCATGTTGAGAGCATGTGCGCTAGATTATGGATCTAGTAGAGATGATAATCTACCTTACGCAGAGTTCTCATACAACAACAGTTACCAAGCCAGTTTGAAGATGGCCCCTTTTGGAGCTTTGTATGGGAGAAGGAGCCAGACACTGTTGATGTGGGATGAAGTTGGAGACCGTCAGTTGTTTGGACCAAATATGATCAAGGAGTCAGAAGAGAATGTTAAGTTGATTCAAGATAGACTGAAGGTAGCTCAGTCCAGGCAGAAGAGTTATGCGGACTAAAAAAATGCAAGGAGGTAGTCTATGAAATTGGAAACAGAGCATGTCTTCGTGTGTCTCCTCTATGGGGAGTTAAATGATTTGGAGTTAAGGGAAAGCCCCGAGATTTGTAGGACCATACCGAGTTCTGGAGCGTATGGGAGAAGTGGCCAATAAGTTGGAGTCACCCGAAGGACTGACAGGAGTTCATGATGTGTTTCACATTTCCCAGTTGAAGAAGTGCCATACAGAGATGGCCAATATTCCCCTGTAAGGATGCTTGACCGTGGAAAGGATAATGATGTTCCACGAAGTGGAGTATGGACTTCATAAGTATAATTTTTATCTCGGTATGTTGGATATCCCACGAGGATGAAGAGATGAATTACTATTGGATATAAAGGAGATATGATGTTGGAAATATGGATCAATGGAAATTCCATGATGAGTCTGAGTAATCATGTACTAGTTTGGTGCAAATAGAAGGAAGAAAGACATTACAATTGGATGGATTTTAAGTATACTAGGAAGTTGGAAGTTGGAATAATGATCAGAAGCCCGAGGATAAGTTCAAGGACTATAAGTGATGAGATGGGCCATAACCCATAGGCTCCAGGACCTGCTAAGAAGCAAGCATATTCTTGCTGAAGGAAAAACCCTGGAAGAAGTTACGATTTTATCACCGACGATTCTATAGGAGTTTATGCAAAACCTGAGAGTTGTTAAGGAACGATAGGTGTTTGTTTGGCTTGTAGAATCAATGGATTTATCCGAACTTGGTTCGTCGACAAGAGAAATTCTGCAATGCTTGTGAGGATGACCGAGTGTTAGAATGCGAGATTCGCTAAACCATGTACAAGGTAATGATTTGGGTGCGGGATGGATTGATCACCATACCGACTTACTCTTATTGTTCGCCTTGCTATACGGGATGGTAAATCTGAGTGACTTACCTATAGTAGAGAGACGACGATCAAAACCTTGTTTAAACCTTAGAATGGTATAAGTATTTTTTCCCTTGTACACGGCAGTTGTTGCCAACCGTAGGTTATACGGTGAGGTTCAACCCAGACCCGTTTTCTGCAGGAGAAACCATAAATTGTTGACCACCATGAGATATCGATAGCTGATTAGTATTGGCGCCAGACCCATTAGCTATGAAGACCCAGTCTCAGAATAACCTTACCAAGAGGAAAGGACAAAAGTATTGAAGAAAAGGTTATGCCACTACCGGAAGAGCCAGAGGAGGAATTATAGTGAAGATCTGAGAAGACCGACACTGTCAACAATAAGGATGGAATATATGAGTTTTGATGGAACCGTAACCACGCTTCTAAGGGTGGTAGCACCCTAGACCCCGGAGATGATCGATGGATTTTGAGAAGACCCCTACCCTAACCTATTTCTTGCTAGCCTCTCCGAATCTCGAGGACGAGATTCATTTTAAGGGTGGTAGTTTTGTAACATCCCAAAATTCTAAATTTTGGAATGTTATAATAAATAGATAGATTTGATTGTTTGTTTGATTGTTGTGTGATTGATTGACTGAAAATGAGTGAATTCGAAACTTTTTGAAAGTTAAATGAGAGGGAATAAAAGGACTTTCCCAAACTTTCATTTTTGCTTTTATGACCTTCGGGAATTCATATTCTTTTCATCACAAAACCCTGGAGAGAAGATGATATGACTTCTTCCATTTATTTAAATGACAAGGGGTGTTGAAAATATTTGAATTTCATTTGAGAATATTTCCAATTCTAAAACTTTATGCAACTCAATGATTTTCACGAGAGAAGATAAAATGACTTCTTCAAAACATATGAAAAATTAGTTGGGAGTTTCAAAGATTTAAATTCAAAGTTCTTTTGAATTTATTTTCAATTTGGAGTTATTTGAGTTTTATTCAAATTATTTTTCTCCAAAAATAAAATATATGGAAAATAGGGTAACATGATTCCCTACATCAGAAAATTGGAGAGAATTAAATCTGAATTAATTTTGGTATTTTTAAAAGGATTTTTATTGGATTCTATTAGAGCTGTAGCACTCTTTGCTTTATTTAAATTTGTCTGGATTTTATTTGACTCGATAGAAATGTTCAGATTGTAGGAAATACTTTTCTGAAATTTTTGATATATTATATGCCTATATAATATTTCTTTTTCTTTTGTTTTTATTTTTGTTTGTCTGTTTTATTTTAAAAAAAAAGAAAAAAAAAGTTCCCTCCGCCGAACTGGGCCGGCCTAGCTCCCAGCCAGGCCACGGCCCAGCCCAGCCAGCCCAGCCGCGCGAGCGCCCGTCCCCGAGCTCCAGCGGGAGTCCGCCGCCCGCACGCCGCCGCGCCGCCGTGACCGACCCGACCACCCCGCTGCCTTGGCCCCTCCTCCACGCCACCGTCGCCCCCCTCCTATAAATCCCTCAGCCCCGACCCCCTCTCTCTCCTTTTCGCGCCGCCACCGCACCTCTTGCCGCGCTCGCGGAAGCCGCCGCTCCGGCGAGATCCAGCCCCGCCGCCCGCTCCACTCCGTCGCCCCCGACCACCGCCGTCGCCACCACCGCACCCGCCGCCCAGCGCTGCCCCTCCCCGATGCCTTCGCCGCCTCCCGCGACGCCCGGAGCCACCGTCCCCGAGTTCACCGGAGCCGCCCGCCGTCCGCCGCTCGCCGTCCCGTTTCGCCGGCGGTTTTCTCCGCCTAAACCGCCAAGTCGGCCGAACTGGTAAAACCGCCGAACCATAGGTTGGTTTTTTTAGTTTTTCTTTTAAAAACCCGGTTTAGTTTTTTTAGTTAGGGCTATTCAAAGAACGTCCACTGTTTAGACCTTATAAGCGAACGTTCATTATTTAGTCCTTTCGTTTCTGTTTATTTACGTCAGGGACCTATATGTAATTATCTTTCTTACAGATTAGTCCCTGTTTTTCAAACAACCATTACTTTTTACTCGTTTGTCCAAATTCAACGAAACCAATGCCCACTTCTTCGTTATGATCTCCTCTATCCAGTAATCCAACTCAAACATGTTTTCGAAAGTTTTAAAATTTGAATTAGATTAGATTTGTATTCAAACTTCGTTTGATCATAACTTGAGTTTCGTAACTCCGATTTAGTTGATTCTTTTTGCAAATCGAAGCTCTTGACCTAAACTTTCTGATAAGGCCAAATTCACATAATTTTGGTACTGTTAGAAAATTGCTTTATGTTGCAAGAGTTATTTGCTTGGTTTGATGTTTTTCGAATTGTTTTCTTCGTTCTTTCCGATGTTTTGAGTGATTAGTTATGTGTGGCTACTATTGCTTGATTACGATAGATTGACCGGAGTGTGACGAGTAGAACTATCAAGAGTTATGAGTGCGAATCATCTTCATCAACATTGCAGGCAAGTAACACTTTGATCATACTTTTTCTACTACCTAGTTTTATGCATTAGATCTATCCTCAAACAATTGCATGATTAGGATCTAATTAAATTGTGGGATGGGAAGTAGATGAGGTAGTACCTATTACCTGTTTTATTTTCAAACCCCTGGGAGTTACTTCTACGTTTGCTTATTATGCTATGCTATGCTAGTAGACGTGGATTGGGTGAGTGTATCCATGACAGATGTGAGATTGTTGATTAATGGTTCATTTAAGGTGGCAACTTAAACACACATCTGGGTGGATTGAGGCACCTGGTTTCTATCAGGACTTGCCTGTATTTCTTCGGACCGCCATCCAGGCTCAAAGGGATCATGAGATTATTCAAACTAGAAACTTCCGTGTGCAGCCACAAGCCATTATGGGCTCTGGCATAGTTGATTAAGTTATGCGAACTCTTACGGGTATACTAGCAGATGTAGGGGAAAGTAGGTGTACCGGTCTACCCACATGTAAGGTGTAGTACTTCTGAAAGACTATGTCTCGGTCATTCGTTTCTCAAACATCATGTAGTGCGAGAAATCTAACGGAGGAGATCGAGTCTTGTGGGGAAAAGTGCGCAAACCTCTGCAGAGTGTATAAACTAATCATGGTTAGCCGTGTCCCCGGTTATGGACATCTTGAGTATCTAGAACTTGGATATCATGTGAATCTCATCATGTTACTTTAATTAACTTTGTTGGGTTTTAATGAGTACTTTTAATTGGGATTGAGGATGCTGTCAACCATTCTCAATGTTTAACAACCACCATGATAGTTAAATAAATTTATTCCTTTGCAGTAGGGGAAAATTGGCTTTTCGCAAAAACATTATAACCATAGAGCTTTCCACCAGCCATATATGCATGTAGTATAGGCTTATTCTTTCATTACTCTCTATGTGTTACATTGCCAGCATATTCCATGTGGTGACCCGTTTTCGGGCTGCAACGTTTCATGTTGCAGACTTTTCAGATGACGAGTAAGTGATACGTTAGGGTTACGATTTTCTACACTCAACTTTGCCATTGGTGTTGATGGGAATCCACAACCTTGTTAATTCCGCTATTTGGATTGAGGTAATAGTATTTACGTTACTTTATACATGTGATTTACCTCTGTTATAAATCCTCGAGTACTGTGTGTGTCAGCATACCGATCCAGGGATGACACTTAAGCACAGAGACTTGACCCATTCGGGTCGGGTCGCTACAAGCGCGACCGACAGCAAGAACAGAGCCGCAGCGCGAGCGAGAGCCGGAGCAGCTACAGCTAGTGCCGTTGTGGAAGTCGCCACCGAGGCAGCAACGACATGGGGGAGAGACGCCATGGATGATGTGGCTGGCGACGACGCCGTCGATGGAGACGCCATGTCTACTCGGTATCGAGCACCGGCAGCCCTGTGAGATTGAATAAAAGATAAAATGCAGTGGTGAGTGCAGAACCTCCTTGGTGGCGCCGAGTTAGCCTCGGCTTCATCGGAGGAATTGGTGAGGGTGTTGCGATTCCGGTGGGGCAGGTCAAGACGGCACTGTGGGGATTGAGGTGGCGCAATAGACGAGGCAAACATCGGGGCAGCTCCTTGAAGGTGGAGGACGGGGCGGCTGATCTGGCGGGACGATGAGATCGACAACGGATCCTCATCCGGTGCAGTGGATGAGGGACGACATGCTGTTGCGGTGGACGACGTAGTCGGGGAAGAGTCTCCGGCTGGGCGGTGGTCGGGAGGCCGACGGAGGAGCGTGGGGTTTCGCGGGTTTTGGCGGCCTCGATGTACGAATGGGGGGCTAAGGGGGAGGGGGGAGCCAAGCTTAGGGATGCGCTTGTCCGAAATGTAGGGTAAGTTCCCAGCGAACCCCCACCGGTTTTGACACCGCGACATGGAGCTTCATTTCCGGCTGAGGGGTAGAAGGGGGATTTCGCGTGTCTGGGCTGCGAGAGCGATTTCGGATGAGGAGGGAGTTCTCGCGTGCGTCCAAATTTCGGGATAACAAGGCGCGGCGCGGGTTGAAGAAGTGGGAGTTTCAAAGCAGGTGAGACAAAAGATACTCGAGCTTGAAAATTTCGGGATAACAAGGTGCGGATTCCTTGTTCGGCAGAACAAACTTAACGTGTAAAAAATAATCATACAAGACACAAGAGAGTCATGTCCCCTTTTACTATATTGCTATAGATGCCATTGAAAAAACTACAAGAAAATGTAAAAAAAATCGAGAGAACATGATTACCCTGCACAGTACCAAATCGATTCGCACTTCCCTCAACAACAACAAAAAATAAAATCAATTCCCACCATAGAAAGAGTAATGTCCCTTTTTATATGATTACAAATGCCATGATCTCAAATTTCAGTTTTTGAATCCATGTTATGTTGAATTCAAATATATCATTAGGTGACCTTGCGGTTTATAATTGATGTAGTCATACATTTTGATCTTCCATCATATATGAACATTTTACTCCACCATGTGAATATATATATTGTCGTCTACCATATGGACTAAATTTGAATCAATTTTCCTTATTTGAATACGGTTGTTGTCAAGTTATACAATAATTTAAATATTATCTTGATAACAAAAAGACATGCATATAGCAGTAATCATATTTCACTATGAACTACATGTACCATACGCTCTCCAATTCAAATATCTGTATCCATTTTATGTTGAATTCAAATCATGGTACATTATTGGTCTAGGTAGCGAGATGTTCGGGATAATCTAAACCCTGTTTTCATACGTATAACTTTTGGCTGAATTGGGACAAGTTTTCGTATAATCCTCTTGCAAAACCGGAGATTCTCTCAACAAGCCTCGTGGTTCCGAGAGGGAACGTGTCACCTTTGTGTGCGAAACAATATACGCTGCCTCCCCCCTGATTTTATTTACAGAGGCAACATAGAACTATATGAGTGTCCTATTAAATTTTGGAATTATTTCGGGTTCATTTGGCCTTTTTATACATTAATTGAGTTTCTGGACTTTTAATGTGCATAATCTAAATATGAATTGCATGCACATGCTCCGGTGCACCAAAGTGGGTTGAAAAATCACATGTGTGTCCTTGGTTGAATTTCTAGGTCCCATGGAAGAAATGAGAATGAAATTCAAACATCTAGGCGTCATGACTCTGCCGAGAACATCAAGAAACTTAGATTTTAAATTCATGTAAATCCAAAACTTGGCTGGAAATCATGAAACTTGGCGTGGTGTCATGTCATGGCACTAACATGTTGTGGTAAAAAATTGGGCTGATTTGGAAGCTCGTGGTTCTAAGAGGGAACGTGCCACCCCCCGCCCTTGAGTTTCTTAACAAAGGCAACATAGAACTACATTAGTGCCATGTTAAATTATTCCGGGTTCGTTTGTCGTTTTCTATACATTAATTGAGTTTCTGGTCATTTAATGTGCATAAGTCAAATTTGAACTACAAGCACATGCTCTCGTGCACCAAAGTTGGTTGAAAAATCACATTTGTGTCCTCGGGTGAATTTCTAGGTCCCATGCAAGAAATAAGAATAAAATTAAAACATCTGGGCATCGTGGCTCGGCCTAGAAGATTGAGAAACTTGGTTTTAAAATTCTTGTAAATCCAAAACATGTCTGAAAATCATGAAACTTGGCATGGATGTCATGTCATGGTACTACCATGTTGTGGTAAAAAAAAATGGCCGAATAGGAACAGATTTTGGTATAAGCTTCTTGCAAACCGAAGCTTCTCTCAAGAAGGCTCATGGTTCTGAGAGGGAACGTGTCACCTTTGAGTGCGAAACGATATACGTTGTCCCCCTTGAGTTTATTTACAAAGGCAACATAGAACTACATGAGTGCCCTGTTAAATTTTGGAACTATTCCGGCTTCGTTTGGCCTTATTTACACATTAATTGAGTTTTTGGTCATTTAATGTGCATAATTCAAATTTGAACTACAAGCACATGCTCCCGTGCACCAAAGTTGGTTGAAAATCACATTTGTGTCCTCGGGTGAATTTCTACTCCCATGCAAAAAATGAGAATAAGATTCAAACATCTGGGCATCGTGGCTCGGTCAAGAACATTGAGAAACTTGGTTTTAAAATCATGAAACTTGGCATGGTGTCATGTCATGGTAGTACCATGCCGTGGTAAAAAAATTGGCCGAATAGGAACAAATTTTGGTATAAGCTTCTTGCAAATCGGAGCTTCTCTCAAGAAGGCTCGTGGTTCTGGGAGGGAACATGTCACCTTTGTGTGCATAATTCAAATTTGAAATACAAGCACATGTTCCAGTGCACCAAAGTTGGTTGAAAAATCACATGTGTGTCCTCGGGTAAATTTCTAGGTTCCATGCAAGAAATGGGAATGAAATTCAAAATTCTGGGCGTCGTGCCTGGGTTGGAAACATTGAGAAACTTAGTTTTTTAATTCCTCTAAATCCAAAACACACATAAAAATAATGAAACTTGGCTTGGTGCCATGACATGGCACCAACATGTTGTGGTAAATTTGCAGTCCAATTTGCAAAGGCGTACACATTAACAATCAACAAAGTCATTTTGGAACAAGTGTTGTCACGTTACAATCGGAAACACAAGTATTATTGAAACCGTGGGTGTTCTACTTACTAGTACCATTTACGTGCCGCCACGCGTCCCCATTTTTATTAGCTAGGATGCGCCATGCAGGGTAGCTATTTGAGTACGAGAGGCGTGCGATCAGACCCCTGCGCATGCTTATCGGGAGGAGAGCCCTTTGACCCCCATCTGTCGTCCACCTCTCTCCTAAGGTCTCCATTAATGGCGCCCGAGCCTCTGTTTAATGGTGTGGCTATGTCTCACTCGACTGAGATTTAAGAGAGAAAAAAGAAAATCTGACAACACGGATCTTGATGTAAGATCTGACGGACCTATGTAGCATCTACTACGACTTATAGCAAGATTGATGAATATATAAGGATGATTTTTTTTATCAAAGAAGGGCTTGCCCCTTCCGAGTTTCATTACTGAAAACCACCACAATTCACAAGAAGTTCAGCACAACTCCAGCCTAACATGAAGGACTAAAGTACCAGATTGAAATCGCAACATCCAAGAGGCCAACAAAGGCCAAAACATCCGCACTAGAACCCAACATTTCACAACCGAACGACACAATCGACATCCTAAACCGATTTTACATCAAAAGAAACCAGGAAACTGAAGGAACCCAGCAGCAACTAGAAGAATAAGCAACGCCAGGGTCGCCACAGCAAGTTTTCTTCATTCCGGCTCGCAACATTGATCTCCACAGAAATATAAGGACGATTAATTGTCTTACATAATTAAAGATAATTAAAAAGCCACGTGCGGCTATGCCCAAAATACACAAGGGCTAAAGAAGAAGGAAGAAAAGGATCTGGCTCGCTGATCTGTACTTTCTTGATGCGTTGCTGCAGGCGCGGGAACTAGTCTCCGCGTCGAGCGGCGATGAGCTCTTTCGTGTCCTCAAGACGCTGCTTGAGAACATCCACGGATTCCTCCACCAGCCTTTGGCGCTCGTTGCGGAGCATGTCATTCTCGTCCATAAGTTTCTTGACGATGACGCCGGTCCTCTTCAACAAGGCACTGGTCTCTTCCTGGTGGTCTGCACTTTGGATGATCTTCTCCCTCAGCAGGTCGCGCTCGGCCTGGAGCCTCTCATTGCCCTCCCTTAGTTGCCGGATGACGCCAGTAGCCTGTTCAAACAAGGCTTTCACGTCATCCTACAACCTCGCCAAGCTGGAGATCTGATCCATCTGGCTATGGACGATCGCATGCATGCGCCTGTAACAGTCATCGCCTGCCCGTGAGAAATTTTCCCAGGCCGCCGCGGCGTGGCGGGACATCTCTGCTGCATTCATGGCGCAGCAGGACATCTCTGCTGCTTCCGCGGTGTGGCCGGACCATTCAGCTGCATCGACGGCGCGGCGGGACCTCCGTGCTGCTTCAACGGCGCGGTGGGACCTCTGTGCCGCTACTTCCGCGCGGCGGGACATGTCGGCTGCTCTCGCAGCGAGGCGGGACATCTCTCGTGCTTCCGCTTCCATGCTCGCCTCTCCCTGGTGGCAATCTCTCGACCCAGAACTCACGCTGGCCATGGCAGACGCAAGGGAAGGATGTTGAATGACTTGTTTGTTTTTGTGGATGAGGAGTTGAGGAGGAATGTGCAGTCATCTTGGCATACTAGTATTTATAACCGAATACTAATACGCTCCTAAGTGGGAAACCGTTTAGGTTGTGATCGATGTGAACAGGTTTGGAATTCAATATACTAGCGTGGTACTAATACGCTCTTAAGTGGGAAACCGTTTAGGTTGTGATCGTTGTGAACAGGTTTGCAATTCAATATAGCGTGGAGTAATTTGGAATGTGACGAGACGCAAGCTCAAAATTTATTGACGGTTCTAGTTTCGAAGTGCGACACTATTCCCGGATGGAGTACTTCTTTTTCTACTCCCTCCTTTCTGGTTTTATAGGGCTTATCTCAAAATTTTAGTTTTTCCATTTTATAAGGCTCAATTTGGTTGTTCCCCAACACATGTTCAGATTCCAAGGTGCATTAAATCATTGCATGCAAGTATTAAGAGAAAATTGACCAATGCATGTACTTTATGCATGCATTGCAATTAATGCATTGATAAACATAATTTTTTGAGAAAAACAAGAGCATTAATTAGGTGCTTTTGCAAACTACAAAAAATATTCCACCACTCACCATAAACCGGAAAGGAGGGAGTACTGCTGTGTACGTGCAATAACTAGCACCGTCGTATACATATCTTACTGTTAATGGGGCGTTCGACAGGAATAGCCGCGTGGCGAGCTCTAGGCTAGTCCTTTTTTCAGACGCATTAAACCTATCTCTCGGGACTTCTCTCATGCACCATCCTGCCACCCACAAAAACTTGTACTCTGAGTTTAGTAGTACGTTATACAGGAAGAGAAGAGGTGCACGCATGCACTCGTCCTGTCACACACGCTTCTGCTTTTTCTCGAAAAGGAGGATGATGACCCCCGGCCTCTTCATCTGGGAGTCACACACGCATCTGTAGCTACGAATTGTAGTGTTCTCAACCATCCGATTGGCTCTATCATGGATGTACCTATATACTAAAACATGTCTAGATACATCTATATTTTGACAAATGGAAGGCATGTATTGTGGAACGGAGGGAGTGCTTGTCATCAAAATGGATAAAAAGAGACGTATCTAGAACTAAAATACGTCTACATACATCTCCTTTTATCCATTTTGATGACAAGTAGTACTTCTTACCCAAAGGAACTTTATATCCAACAGACACAAAATATCCATTCGACTGTTGGAAATTACTGATCTGATGTCGAAGAAATTGCTACGGCGCCACCAAAACCCACCATTTCTCAAGCTAAAGTAGACCAAGGTAATCCCTATATTAGCATATTACTAAGATAAACAGAAGGCGCTGTCGAAACATTTAGGACGTGAGCTTGTCAATCTGAATGTGGAGGAACACAAGCTTAGCCCCGGCCAGTAGCTTGGGCGGAACTGTCAAGAAGGTCAGCTCCTGCACGTCGACGTCGCCGGGGTCCTTGCTGCTTGTCACCTCCATTTCCACCTTGACGGCGTCGGTCATGCCTTTGGGCTCCCCCGGCGGGCCGTTTGCCCACAGCTTGGCCAAGTAGTGCGGTAGTGGGGACGCCCCGCTCTGATGCAGACGACTGACACGGTGATAGGCGCGCTGATGTCGAGCACGCCGCCGACCAAGAAAAATACGCGGCGGTCCTCCTCCGCAAATAGCAAGAGCCGTGGCTCAGACAGTGGCACATGCAGCTGGAGCACCTTGTCGTACTGGATCTTGTGCACAGGCATGGGATGCGCGATGCTGATGTGATGGTAGAGCGCCGGCGACGGGCCTTCGTAGCCGCAGACGGGCACGGGGCATTTGCAGGGCGCGAGCGGACACACGCTCTGGTGATCGGCGAGCTTGTGGTAAGTGACGTAGAGCCCACAGCCTTCGTGCGGGCACTCCACCCTCACCGACGAAAGGACGGAGTCCACCGCCGTGTTCCGCACGTCGAAGCCACCGCCGCGCTCGCACTTCTGGCACTGCCGCTGGTTCCCGGGTCGCTCGACGCGGCAGTCCACATAGGCCAGGTGCCCTCCCTTGCACTGCAGAAATCAATCCAACCGCACATCAATCAAGAAACTTGCACCTTGCTCAATCAGCCGAACGGACGAGGTGTATTCGAAGCTCATACACTGGAGGCATCAAGGTGCGCAGGCACAAGGGGCAGTGGAGCACGGTGAGGTCCATCGAGACCTTAGAGAGCTCCATCGTCGGGTCATGTTCCTGTTTGGTTTGCATGATCTCGCCCTCCTCGTGCACAACCATCTCTCGACTTGGGCCGGGGTATTACAAAGCTTACCGTCACATATTTTATACTCCCTCCGAACGGAGGGAGTATGTCTTTATAGATATTTCACTAGGTGGACTACATACGGAGCAAAATGAATGAATCCACACTTAAAATGCATCTATATACATCTGTATGTAATTTATAATGGAATCCCTACAAAGACTTATAATTTAGGAATGGAGGGAGTACTACTTCAAGGTGCATTAAATCAACACATGCAAGTACTATCAAAAGAAGAGTCACGGCATGCATGCATGTGTTGTAATTAATGCATCAGTAAACGCAAATTATTGAAATATATCGAGTGCAGTGCTTTGATGTGTCGCGTCAACTCGTACAACAATGAGAAGTTTGATTATCCTCTCCCTCGCGGACTTAACTGCACCTGCCTTTGGCTGTATGACAGTTTGGCCACACACCTGTCAGGCCCACCTGTCATACACGCAAAGACAGGAGCGTCCCTCCCTCGCCCATGAGCGTGGTGGCTGGCAAGACTAGGAGAAGCTTTCGCTACACGCTCTCCCTCCCGCACGCGGTGGACATGCAGCAGTTCAATCGGTGTCAGATGGCCAGAAGCGTACTGTAGTACTCCTCCAGTGCAGTAGTACACCATCATTGTTTGACTTCCCGAAGAGGCGAAGAGCCAAGCGCAGCCCGGACGCTCGTGTGGCAGTTTCATGTGTAGAGTAGTCTAGATAGCGTGTACCGTGCCTGTAAGCTTAAAATCGTTGGGGTCGGCTCCATGCTATGTGGCCGTCTCGAAGTTTTTTTAAATTAAAATAGTCTTCTGGCCCTACCTGTCACCCTGGTGATTGTAGTTTGGACGCTCATCTGGTCAAGACAGGAATATATATTTTAATTTGTTTTTTTCGAAAAGGTGGGACTCCCCGGCCTCTGCATCAGAATGATGCATACGACCACATATATTTTAATTTGTGGTGGGTAAATGTTAGAGGTTGCAGGAAATATATTGTACACTACGGGTCTTTCAGCCAAGTTTAGAGGCAAGCATGTGGGGCCAGTGCTATGATGTGTCGCGTCAACTTGTAGAACGAGGAGAAGCTTGATTTTACTACACGCCTTCTCCCTCGCCCATGCGTGCGGTTGCTCGTAAACGAGGATAGGCTTTTGCTTAGTAGTAGTACTTCTACAACAAGCTATCCATCCCGCTCGCGGTGCACGGACATGCAGCAGTAGATTCGACACTGTAGAAGCAGTAGTAGTAACATCATTGTTCATCTTCTCGAAGAGGCGAATAGCCAAGCGCAAACCGAACATTGCAGTTGCGACCATTGGAGCACGCATATAGCCAGGCTCTTGCATAAGACAAAATTGCTATGTGAGCCCACTATTGTAGTAGTGCGTACAACTACTTGCTAGTATAGCCCTGTAAACCAGAAAGGAGTATTTGCCCTTCTAGAGATTTCAACAAGTGACTAGACTACACCGAGACAGAGTACATATGGACCAAAATGAGTGAATCTGCACCGTAAATAAATACGTACTAGTTCTATCGTTTTCCTCTCCGAGGTGCACAATATTGAGTATACTGACTAGTCTCTTTTTGACATGCATTTACGTTTTTTTTGACACATTACAGACGCAAGCGCTCATATACACGCGCATACACTCACCCCTAGGAACGCACACACGCACAGCACTATCATCTTGAAATTTACGAAGTCACCATAGGCACCTCGTCGTCGACGGGTCCATAGGTGCTTGAATGCCAAGGAGGAAGAGGGTAGCGGTTCCCGAGACGTTGAACGGTCAATGATGCATCCTCAATTACATGCAGAGGGAATTAATTGGAGAAGCAGACTAGAGCCAGCACGATGTGAATGCAACAGAGTTTGGACTCTCATATAACAAAGGCGCCCCACCACTCCAATCTATCTACTCCCAAGTCTCTACGCAACACTGCTCACTCCAATCCAAGACCAAGTGACAAGAAGCCACAAGCACCTATGGAGGCGATGGACGCGAGCGGCAGTCGGCTGTGCCAAATCATCCAAGGCGGCGGCCAGCGGCCCCGCACCGTGCAGCGTTTCCAGACGGTGCTGGCGACCACATGCATCGTAGCCCTCACCAACGCCGGCTTTGCCTCTCACATGGACGACATGATGGTTAACTCCATCCGCAAGTTCACCGCCGTCAAGAAGCGTGCGGTCGACCTTGCCGTAATGCTCCAGCCCGCGCGCCCAGGATCCTCATTGCCTGCCACCCTCATCGGCCTACATGGTGACGAACTCTTTCAACCCCTGGTGGCCCTGCAGGTGCCGGAGGTCGCGACAAAGAATGTGCACCTCGAGGCCGCGCTCGCCGCACAGCGCCTTGCCATGCAAGAAACCGTCGACCTGCACATCCACGTCTACGAAGAAATCGTCTACATAGGCCACTACAAGGCAAGCGAGGACAGAAAGATGTTGGCCTTCTTCCAGCGGCTGGAATCTTTGGACGCCATTGTTCAGAAGCACGTCGACCTGGCCACGAAAGCCGCTGCTACTTAGGCGCCGTTCGGTGGGCCGGCGCCCTGAGTTGAGGAGGTGGTCATTGTCGATGGATGCATCTCTTCTTCTTGCCTCCTGTAACCAGCACTGCATCGCCTCGTGGCCTTAATGTTTTATTAGTATAGTACTCCTTTCGTTCCCAAATATAAGTCTTTCTAAAGATTCCAGCAAGTGAGTACTACATACGGAGCAAAATGAGTGAATCTACACTCTAAACTATGTCTTCATACATCTGTATGTTGTATTCCATTTGAAGTAGTATCTAAAAAGGCTTATATTTATGAACGGAGGGAGTATATGGAATTTTTTATTCCAGTCGTAACGTTTTCACTGTGAGGTGGGGCCACAGTTGAGCAAACCCACCCCACCCACCGGGCGTCGGCCGAGTTTAGAGTTAGAAGAGAGAAACGAGGGAGGAGAGCTAGCTGTAGCACGGACGCTGTTGTCAGATGGGACTCATGTTTATAGAATAGGAGTACTGAGCAGTCGTGCCTCTCTTTTTTTTTGAGGGAAAAATTAGTCGTATGTCTAGTACCACTAGTTGGGTGCGTGCGACCTATAGCTGTCATCACTTTAGGTCTACTTTTCGAACCGCGGCTACGCTTCACCGTACATATTTTTTTCACGCATTTATCCTCCTATATGTACTCCTAGGTTGTAAGGCATATTTCTCCCTTAAGTGTTTTGGTGATTGATGACAATACTTTTGCGGACTAATCGTGTGCCTTGAGTTTCTCAGATGCTTCATCACTAGGCACGAGATGATTCGGTGCCCCTCGGAGACTATTGAAGACGGTGTTGTTCTACGTTTCTCTTTGGTGGATTTAGTCGTAGGAGAGCCATACTATTAAGAGGGGGTCCGTGTCGGAAAGGTTTGGGTGGAATCAACACGTACACATGTCCTACCTTTCCTTGCACTTTGGAGCGTCTTTCCGTTATCCTTGTTGTGCATAATCAGACGGCTACTACTGTACTTGTGGTAGTACTGCTCTATGGAGCGGTAGTACCGCAAGCACCTCCGATAGTACCGCTGGGGGTCATGGTAGTACCGCTCCTCTGGAGCCTTAATACCATAACTCCCAGGCCTAGTGCTACTCCGGTACGGTAGTAGGAGCGGATGTAATTTTTTACATCCGCGCCCACACGGTAGTACCGCATGACATGCGCGGTAGTACCGTGGGAGGCCACGGTAGTACCGCTCCCCTGGAGCCATAGTACCGTGGCCCTCATACCTACTACCGTTGCGCCGCGGTAGTAGGAGCGGATGTAATTTTTTACATCCGCGCCTCAACGGTAGTACCGCACCTCATGCGCGGTAGTATCGCGTCGGGTTTTTGCACTGTTTCTTTTTCAGCGGAAGTAGGCACGGATGTATTTTATTTCATCCGCGCTCTTCGTAGGCTTTGGCTTACCTGCCTTGCGGTAGTACCGCAAGGGGGCGCGGTAGTACCGCGCGAGCGGTAGTACTGCGCCCAGTCAGGCTAGTCCCGACCTCTGCTGCTGTCGCGGAAGTACCATGGTCCTCCATGGTAGTACTGCGTGGCCTTGCGGTAGTACCACGCTCCTAGAGCGGTAGTACCGCTTGTCGTAGGCTGAACTTGAGGATAACGGTTGGATCTCTTCCAGGACTATAAAAGGGGCGTCTCCTACCTCTAGTTGACTACCTTTTCCATCCCTAAGCTCCATTGTTGCTCCAAGCTCCATTTTCGCCCGATCTCTCTCCCTAGCCAATCAAACTTGTTGATTTGCTCGGGATTGGGCGACAAGGCCCCGATCTACATTTCCACCAAGAGAGATTTGATTCCCCTCACTTATCCCTAGCGGATCTTGTTACTCTTGGGTGTTTGAGCACCCTAGACGGTTGAGGTCACCTCGAAGCCATACTCCATTGTGTTGAAGCTTCGTGGTGTTGTTGGGAGCCTCCAATTGTTGTGGAGATTGCCCCAACCTTGGTTGTAAAGGTTCGGTTGCCGCCTTCAAGGGCACCAATAGTGGAATCACGGCATCTCACATTGTGTGAGGGCGTGAGGAGAATATGGTGGCCCTAGTGGCTTCTTGGGGAGCATTGTGCCTCCACACCGCTCTAACGGAGACGTAATTCCCCTCAAAAGGAAGGAACTTCGGTAACACATCCTCGTCTCCACCGGCTCCACTCTTGGTTATCTCGCGCCTTTACTTTTGCAAGCGTACTTGTGTTGTTTCCCTTACTTGCTCGTGTACTTGTTGTTGTTGCATCATATAGGTTGTTCACCTAGTTGCATATCTAGACAACCTACTTTGATGCAAAGTTTAATTTGGTAAAGAAAAGCTAAAAATTGTTAGTTGCCTATTCACCCCCCTCTAGTCAACCATAGGATCCTTTCAATTGGTATCAGAGCCTCATCTCTTTTTAAGTACTTTACCGTCCGAAGAGTATGGTTGACGTCGTAGATGATGTGGGAGAGCACTCTGGTGCGAATCCGATATCATCTACGGGAGATGGGGGTAACCCGATCTCACGTGAGGAATTCAATGTGGCATTGGACACTTTGAAAACCTCCATGACGACCGAGGTCAAGGACATGTTTAAGGATTTCTTAGAAGGGCTTAAACTTTCCACCGAGCCCGTGAAAGTGGGTGATCCCGCCAACACGGTGACGGATGCTAACCCCGACAAGGGGGAAGCTACTAGTGAGAAAGCTCCTATGTCTAGTGGTAGAAATGGCACCTGCATCTTTGCCCATGTGGAACCCCCAATTTATGGAGGACTGATTCCATCCACTCATTTGAATCATGCCGGTCCTCCTCCTAAGTATGAGAAAAATGTAGATTTTGATTCTTGGGTTTATCGCTTCAAGCGTCATTTAAATCATGTGAACACTAACCTTTGGAGAATCATTGAAGAAGGTTTCTACCCTCATGACCCAAGCAACTTCACCCCTCGAGAAGCCGTGGATAATCAATTCAATGAGAGTGCTCTCTTCATCATCCAAGATGCAATCCTTCCTGAATATCTCCCTCATCTTCGACCTCATGTCATGGCTAAAGACGCATGGAAATGTGTTGTGTCTCTCTATCAAGGAAGTGCTAGCATTCAACGCTCCAACTATGAAGTGGTGCAAGATGAAGCCGATGAGTTTGCAATGAAAGAAGATGAAGAACCTCGTGAGCTCTTTCGAAGAGTGACCAAACACGCGGTCTCACTCCGAGATCATGGAAGCAAGGACACGGTTGACAATTGGATCAAGCGCAAGTTCCTCAAGGCCATGATGCCCTACAACAAGGCCATGTCCTCCGTCATCCTTCAAAGACCGGACTTCCACTCCATGACCTCAAGTGAAGTGTTGGATGAGTTCGTTGCAATGAGCATCTTGGATAAGACCGCCGACAATACGGTGCTCCGTTCTCAAAGGGCAAAGAAGCCCAACCTTGCTTTGAAGGCCAAGGTTATTATGGAAGAAGAGGAAGAAGTGGAAGATGAGGAGAGCAACCCCGAAGACACCAAATATGATTATCATGAGCACATGGCCCTTGCTTCAAGACAATTTTGGAGCAAGAAGAATACAAGACCCAACTTCAACAAGAACAACTCAAGTGGCGTCAAGGGCAAGCAACGAGTTAGAACTTGCTTCAACTGTGGCAATGTGAGCCATTTCGTTGCGGATTGTCCTTACGAGAAGCGGGAAGACAATGGTGGCAAGTTCATCCGAAAAGACAAAGCCAAGTCCTTCCCCAACAAGAACAACTTCGCCAAGAAGACTCCCACTCGTGGGTTGGTGGTTCAAGAAGAATACCAAGAGGATGACGATGATGATGAAAATGGAGAAGCGATGGCCATGGCATCCGTTGCCATTGCTACTACTCCCCGGGTGTCTCTCTTTGATTCACCCAACGAGAACATCACCGCCAAGTGCCTCATGGCTAAAGCTTCAAACAAGGTAACCCCCAACATTAAAACCACCATCATTACTAATCCCTCCGTGGAGGATTGCATTGATGAACATGATGGGTCTAATGAAGAAGTGAATGAATTTGAGTCTTTTATGAGTAAGCTCAAGGGCAAGTCCAAGAAGCATTTTGTTGCTCTCTTGGAACAACTTGGTGAGGCCAATGACATGATCGAGGCTCACGAAGAAACCATCTCTAAGATGGAAGGTCATAGTCGTGACTATGCCGATGAGATATCGGATCTCTCTAATGCTCTTGAGGAAGAGCGTGTGCATCGTTTGACTTTTGAGGAGTCATACAATGATGACCATGCTAAGTTAAAGAAAGATCTTGATCATGCTCTTGTCGTGTCTCGTGTGCTAACTTCCGAGAAGGCTAAACTTGGGGTTGATCATGCTAGACTCAAAGAGGAGTTTGAGATACTTGACAAGGCCCACAAGGTCTTGAAGGGTGCTCACGCTAACCTCAAGGAGTCTCATGCTCAACTCCAAGTTAAGCTAACCAAGGAAAAGGCCACCTTCCCTCATATGGTATTAATTGATAATGCATGTGCTACTAACCCATGTTGTGAGCATGTG
The DNA here is from genome assembly GCF_018294505.1 of Triticum aestivum. Taxonomy (NCBI): domain Eukaryota; kingdom Viridiplantae; phylum Streptophyta; class Magnoliopsida; order Poales; family Poaceae; genus Triticum; species Triticum aestivum. The sequence goes on from NC_057798.1 coordinate 442,443,065, forward strand.
CATCTTCTGGAGGAGAATGCCAAATTGAAGGATCAACTTGAGAAAGGCCTTGTGACATGCATTCAAGGTGAGAACAACCTCAACGACCTTTTGAGCAATCAAAAGGAAGTTGTGGCCAAGGAAGGAATTGGGTTTGCACCCAAGTCCAAGACCAAGAACAAGAAGAACGACAAGACCAAATGTCCTCCTCCTCTCAAGCAAACTTTTGTGAAAGAGGGAGAGGGTGCTCCTAAGGAGAAGAAGGAAAAAGTGAAGGGAGTTGATGTCCAAAAGGGCAAAAGAATTTCCTCCAACAAAGTCGGCGACTTTAACCCGTCATATGTGTTGTGCCATGCTAGTGATGGACATGTTTATGCTAAATTTGTTGGTTCTCCTTATGAGTACATTGAGTGGTCTATTTGGGTTCCTAAGACCCTTGTTACTAACATCAAAGGACCCACTACTAAATGGGTACCTAAAACCAAGCATTGATCTCTTGTAGGTGTTTGCTTCCGGTGGGGGTCATGGTTGCTCGATAGTGGAGCAAAAAATCATATGACCGGAAGCAAGGACTTGGTGGTGGACGTGCAAAGGATTCCATCTATGCCCACCAATGTCGAATGGGGTGATGCCTCACATTCTAAGGTATTGGGTCTTGGCAAGGTTGTCATTTCTCATGATCTAACAATCGAGAAAGTCATGCTTGTTGAGTCCCTTGCATACAATTTGCTTTCCGTTTGTCAACTTGCACTCATGGGATTTGCTACTTTCTTTGACATTGATACCGTGGCCCTCTTGTGGAGCAAGACTCTTAAAAAAGCCTTTGTTGGGAATGTCGAGAACGGTCTCTATGTGATTAACTTTTTGGAGCGACCCACTAAGACCGCGACATGCCTAATGGCTAAAGTTGATGTGGGATGGCTTTGGCATCACCGTTTGGCCCACGTCAATATGAGATCTTTGCAAAGTCTTCTCAAGGGGGACCATGTCCGTGGACTAACAAATGTTAATTTTGCCAAAGATCATGCTTGCAGTGCTTGTATTGAAGGAAAGCTTCATGAGAAGGCTCACCCTCCATCGACCTTCATCTACTCGAAGAGACCCTTGGAGCTCCTTCACATGGATCTCTTTGGGCCTCCATCTTTTGATAGTCTTGGAGGTAGAAAGTATTGCTTGGTGGTTGTGGATGACTATTCAAGATACACTTGGGTATACTTCTTCAAGAGGAAGAGTGAGACTCAACAAACCGTCATCGACTTTGCAAATGAAGCTCAATGTCAACATAATGCAAAGATCTTGACAGTAAGAAGTGACAACGGCACCGAGTTCAAGAACTACACCTTGGATGAGTTTCTTAGTGATGAGGGGATCAAGCATCAATATGCTGCACCATATACCCCCCAACAAAATGGTGTAGCGGAGAGGAAGAACCGGATGTTGATGGATGCGGCAAGGACCATGATGGCGGAGTTCAAGTCTCCATAAAACTTTTGGGCCGAAGCCATCAATACCGCATGTCATGCATCCAATCGGCTCTATCTCCGCAAAGGCTTGAACAAGACTCCTTATGAGATACTCACCGGCAACAAGCCCAACCTCAAGTACTTCCGGGTGTTCGGTTGTAAGTGTTTCATTCTCAAGAAAGGTGTTCGTTTGTCTAAATTCGAGGCTAGAGCTCATGAGGGCATATTTGTTGGTTATGCTACAAACTCTCATGCTTACTGTGTTCTCAACAAGTCCACCAGACTCATTGAGGAGACGTGTAACGTGGAGTTTGACGAAAATAACAGCTCCCAAGTGGAGCAAAGTGGTACTTGTGATGTAGGTGATGAAATTCCTCCCCAAGCCATAAGAAGAATGGGTATTGGTCATATTCTACCCATGGAGGAACCCCTTGTGGCCGAAGGAGAAGGACAATGCTCCACTCAAGCGGAGCCATCACCTCCCCAAGACCCACACGCTTCCGAAGAACAAAGTGAAGGCCCTCAACCTCGTGAACAAGACCAAGGGCAAGATCAACCTCAAGATGGTGGTGAACCTCTAAATGATGCCCAAGGTCAAGTTCTCCCCCTCGAGCAAGTTCAAGATCATGAGCAAGCTCAAGATCAAGAACAAGCTCAAGACGGCGCTCAAGATATCAAGTTAACCCTCCTCCTTCCACACCCGAGGAGGAATTAGAGCGTCGTGCCGTGAAGATTGCTTCCAAACTCACCACCAAAGGCCATCTCATGGAGAATGTGGTTGGAAGCCTAAGAAAGGGGGTAAGCACTCGCAGACAATTAGCAAACTATTGTGAACATCACGCGTTTGTCTCTTGTGTTGAACCCCAAAAGGTCTATGAGGCGCTCGAAGACTCGGATTGGCTCAATGCCATGCATGAAGAACTCAACAACTTCGAGTACAACAAGGTGTGGAGATTGGTGCCAAGGCCATCGGGGAACCACAACGTCATTGGAACCAAGTGGATTTTCAAGAACAAGCAAGATGCTCATGGGAACATCATTCGCAACAAGGCAAGATTGGTAGCACAAGGCTACTCCCAAGTCGAGGGTATCAACTACGGTGAAACCTTTGCTCCCGTTGCTCGTCTTGAATCCATTCGTTTGTTGATTGCTTATGCTTCCCATCACAACTTTAAGTTGCAACAAATGGATGTGAAAAGTGCTTTTCTTAATGGTCCTATTAATGAGTTGGTCTATGTCAAGCAACCCCCCGGGTTCGAGGACCCCTACTTCCCGGATCATGTGTATCAACTCGATAAGGCACTCTATGGCCTTAAACAAGCCCCACGTGCGTGGTATGACCACCTTACCGAGTTGTTACAAGATCGTGGATTTGAAGTGGGGCAAATCGATCCCACTCTTTTTACTAAGAAGGTCAAAGGGGAGTTGTTTGTATGCCAACTATATGTTGATGATATTATCTTTGGTTCCCCTAACAAAGCTTTCAATGAGGAATTTGCCGCTCTCATGACCTCCAAGTTCAAGATGTCTTCGATGGGAGAGTTGAAGTTCTTCCTTGGTTTTGATATCAAACAAAGAAGAGAAGGAACCTTCATCAACCAAGCCAAATACACTCAAGACATGCTAAAAGATTCAAGCTAAGTGATGTCAAGCCGGCTACTACACCGATGCCCACCAAGTGCCAACTTGACATTGATCCCAATGGTAAAGCGGTGGATCAAAAGGTATATCGCTCCATGATTGGCTCCTTGCTTTACCTTTGTGCATCTAGACCGGATATCATGTTGAGTGTGGGAATGTGTGCACGGTTTCAAGCCGCACCGAAGGAAAGTCACTATGTGGCGGTCAAGCGAATCTTTCGATATTTGGCTCATACCCCAAACTTTGGCTTATGGTACCCAAGAGGGGCAAACTTCAAGCTTGAAGGTTTTACGGATTCCGATTGGGCGGGAGACAAAGTGGATAGGAAGTCCACTTCCGGAGGGTGCCAGTTTCTTGGGTGCTCTTTGGTGAGTTGGTCTTCCAAGAAGCAAAGTTGTGTGTCTCTCTCGTCCACCGAAGCAGAATATGTGGCGGCCGGTAGTTGTTGTGCACAACTATTATGGATGAGGCAAACTTTAAAGGAATACAGTGTCATTTTTGACAAAGTGCCTCTTTGGTGTGACAACGAAAGTTCCATCAAGATTTCTCTTAACCCGGTGCAACACTTCAAGACGAAGCATATTGAGATTCGGTATCATTTCATCCGGGATCACATTAGGCGAGGGGAGATCGAGCTCAAGTATGTCAACACTCATGATAGCCTTGCAGATATCTTCACGAAGCCCTTGGATGAAGCAAGATTTCGCGAGTTAAGGCATGAGCTAAATATCATTGATTCGAGCAATGTGACTTGAACCCGTGCACCCCCACCACATTCAACTTGTTGTCTAGTTTAGGTGTAGGCATGGACATAGGGGGAGTGTTGTTCTCTCAATGAACTTTCCCTCCCCCCATTATGCATAAATAGATCAACTCTTTCACATTAGCCATTTTTATGGTACTTGTGCTTCAAAGACGAGTTTTGGTTATGGGCCCAAGGATAATTCTTGGCGGTGACATACCATCTAACTCAAACATAGGTGGCTCCGGCCACCGCCCTCTCCTTTTTGAGAGGTTGTGTCGCTTGGTGGTTTCTTGTTGTCTTTCTGCCTTTGGTTTGTGCGTGTTCTTGTGGCATCCTTTGTGTGAAAAGTTTTCTTGCAAAGACCTTCTTCTTCTCGTGTTGAAACCCGCTGTGTCTTGAGCTCATGGTACTAGCGCGTCCAGCCACACTACTACCGCGTATGGGGAGCACGGTACTACCGCCCCCAGGCAGCAGTAACTTTTTACTACCGCCTGGGTGAGCGGTACTACTGCTATGGTGCGGTACTTCCGCCCGAGCGGTACTACCGCGATGATATGCGGTACTACCGCACCAGCGTGGGCGCGTGGGGATAAGGACGGGTAGGGGGAGTTCTAACTCCCCCATACCCATTCACAGTTCCCCCCCCCCCATGTCGTCTCTCTCTCTCCCACGCTCAAGAACGGAGTCGGCGTTCGTCGCTGGATCTCCTCCTACGGCTGCCCTCCCGTGATTCCGTCCGGTGGGATCTTTCCCCACCACGTGCTCTTGCTATGGACCAAGGTTTTCCCCAACCTTTTCTCGTTTTGTTGAGATCTTTGCATCTAGGTTTTTGGGGGAGACTTGTGTGTTCTAGAGTTTCTTAGGCTATTTCCTTGCAAGATTAGGATGAAGGAGAGTAGTTTTGCGTAGGAATTATACTTGTATTTTTGTCCTGTGCTAGATTTGATCACCATAGCGCTGCCATGGTTTCGCGGTTCTTTTCATATTTGAACTGATGATTGGATCTGACGCGACGCGGTACTACCGCCCGTCTGGCACGGTACTACCGCTAGTCCGGTACTACCGCCCGTTTGGCGCGGTACTACCGCTCTCACAGCGGCACTAAAAGTTTACTACCGCTCCAACCACGGTACTACCGTGACCTCGCACGGTACTACCGCGACCTGGAGCGGTACTAATATTTTAGTACCGCAGGCTCTGGCAGCACTACCGTGGCTCACATCTATCTCATGGCAACTTTCACGTATACTTTCTATGTGTTTCGTGTGCTTTGCCGTGGTCTTTGCATTGATCCTCTTTGCGTTTCGTTGGTGTTTTGCGTTTGTGTCTCAGGTGGCGGCTCTCGCCGTTCCAATCCCAGTCGTGACACGGGCTCCAAGCGTCTGCGCAATCCAGGTGAAGCACCAGAGGGCTCCTCTGCCCCCAAGCGCCATGTCAAGACATCTGCTAGCAAGCACAAGGAACCCGCTAAGGGCATGGACGAGATATCCCAATCTGAGTACGTCCGTCTCAGGCAACTCCACCTGTATGTGCACCCTCGTTCTTCTGTCAAAGGTTGTGAGCTGTTTTGGAACAAGCAACAGACTCTCATCTATCTGGATGTCATCAAAAACAAGCAGAATACCTACGTGGATGTGAAATGGATTGAAATGCATCACATGAGGAAGGACAAGTTCCGTGAGTACTTTGGAGAGGCTCTGGACTTGGTGGAGCAGTTTGGCATTGAGCATGTGATATCCTTTCACCTTGACTATGACCCCGAGCTTATCTGTCAGTTCTTTGCCTCAGTATACTTTCACTCTAATGAGGAGCGGAGGATGACCTGGATGACCAATGGCCGTCAGCTGACTGCTACCTGGAAGGAGTTCATGGATTTGCTCCAGGTTCCTGATGACGGGCTCAACACTCCCGTGGGTGTTCGCCCCCATGCAAACTCTGAATCTGCCAACAAGGACAAGCTTGCGCCATACTATGTTGAGAAGGCGCTCGCCAATGGCAAGACGGGGTTGGTGCTCAACTCTTTTCTGGATATCATGTATCGCATCTTCCGCAACTCCTTGTTCCCTCGCATTGGTGACAAGGACAAGGTTCATGCCTATATGGTGGATATGATGCTCATTTGCGAGGAGGCTCGTTTGTCTCAGACTCAGCCACTTGATGTCTCACACATCATGTGGTGTGAGCTTCGGTTTGCGGTGTTCAACCGCAAGGTGCCTATCTATGGGCCCTATCTGTTTCTGCTGATCTCGAAGACGTGGGAGAAGATGTTCCCTGGTGAGGAGTTCCTTGCTCCAGACTGGATTCACCATGATCCCATCTGTCTGCGTGTCAAGCCCCAATGGGCCAACACTACTACTCGTGCTGAGGCGTCTGCTGCTAGGGCTGCTGTTGATGAGGAGGATGCTGGCGCCGAGGATGTTGCTGAGGACTGTGCTGCTAGGTCTTCCCAGAGTTCCTCTATGCCTTCGTGGGCCAAGAAGCTGAAGGACAAGATGAAGACTCTTTTCTGCATGCAAGCCAAGGGGCAGTACAGGACTCACGTGGCATCTAAGGAGAGTCGCTGCCGGGACAAGAAGATCTTGAAGCTGTATGGCGAGGACATGTCTGGTGGTTCTGAGGATCGCATCACCCCAGAGGCCGAGTGGATGGAGAAGCAAGGCTACAAATGGAGTGATTCTGAGGAGGACGTCGAGGAGACCATCCCTACCGCCGAGGAGTCTGACGAGGAGCCTTGGGATGAGTTCCCTGCTTGAGCCACCCCTGTGTGTAGGTGTCCTCTTTGCCTTTTTGGCGTCTCGATGCCAAAGGGGGAGAGAGTGTAGGGATTTGCGTCGTCGTTCGTGTTCGGTGTGTTTGCTGCTTTCTCGTTTTGAACCTCGTTTCAGTTGCTTTGGGTTGCTTTACTTCATATGGTGTAAGACATATGCACTCTATCTATCTTAGCGAGCTTGTGATATATTGTGCTACCTTTGTGCTATGCTCTACTTAGATGTTAATTATCATGCCTTTGTCTCTAAAATATAGGGGGAGTGTTGATCCTAGTTTGTGTGCTATGCAGTCCAAAGCATCCATCTAGATTGCACACATCTAGGGGGAGCCTGTCTATATTTTAGAGAGGAGGGGTTTGCCTTGCTCAATATTATCTCATCTATGTGCAAATCACGTATTGTCATCAATCCACCAAAAGGGGGGAGATTGTAAGGGCATATTTATCCCTTAAGTGTTTTGGTGATTGATGACAATACTTTTGTGGACTAATCGTGTGCCTTGAGTTTCTCAGATGCTTCATCACTAGGCACGAGACGATTCGGTGCCCCTCGGAGACTATTGAAGACGGCGTTGTTCTACGTTTCTCTTTGGTGGATTTGAGTCATAGGAGAGTCGTACTATTAAGAGGGGGTCCGCATCGGAAAGGTTTGGGTGGAATCAACACGTACACATGTCCTACCTTTCCTTGCACGTTGGAGCGTCTTTCCATTATCCTTGTTGTGCATAATCAGACGGCTACTGCTGTACTTGCGGTAGTACTGCTCTATGGAGCGGTAGTACCGCAAGCACCTCCGGTAGTGCCGCTGGGGGTCACGGTAGTACCGCTCCTCCGGAGCCTTAGTACCGTAACTCCTAGGCCTAGTGCTGCTCCAGTATGGTAGTAGGAGCGGATGTAATTTTTTACATCCGTGCCCACACGGTAGTACCGCACGGCATGCGCGGTAGTACCGCGGGAGGCCACGGTAGTACCGCTCCCCTGGAGCCATAGTACCATGGCCCTCATACCAAGTACCGTTGCGCCGCGGTAGTAGGAGCGGATGTAATTTTTTACATCCGCACCTAAACGGTACTACCGCACCTCGTGCGCGGTAGTACCGCGTCGGGTTTTTGCACTGTTTCTTTTTCAGTGGAAGTAGGCACGGATGTATTTTATTTCATCCGCGCTCTTCGTAGGCTTTGGCTTACCTGCCTTGCGGTAGTACCGCAAGGGGGAGTGGTAGTACCGCGCGAGCGGTAGTACTGCGCTCAGTCAGGCTAGTCCCGGCCTCTGCTGCTGCCGTGGAAGTACCGTGGTCCTCCACGGTAGTACCGCATATCCTTGCAGTAGTACCGCGCTCCTAGAGCGGTAGTACCGCTTGTCGCAGGCTGAACTTGAGGATAACGGTTGGATCTCTTCCACGACTATAAAAGGGGCGTCTCCTACCTCTAGTTGACTACCTCTTCCATCCCTAAGCTCAATTGTTGCTCCAAGCTCCATTTTCACCCGATCTCTCTCCCTAGCCAATCAAACTTGTTGATTTGCTCGGGATTGGGTGACAAGGCCCCGACCTACATTTCCACCAAGAGAGATTTGATTCCCCCCCCCCCACTTATCCCTAGCAGATCTTGTTACTCTTGGGTGTTTGAGCACCCTAGACGGTTGAGGTCACCTCGAAGCCATACTCCATTGTGGTGAAGCTTCGTGGTGTTGTTGGGAGCCTCTAATTGTTATGGAGATTGCCCCAACCTTGGTTGTAAAGGTTCGGTCGCCGCCTTCAAGGGCACCAATAGTGGAATCATGGCATCTCGCATTGTGTGAGGGCGTGAGGAGAATACGGTGGCCCTAGTGGCTTCTTGAGGAGCATTGTGCCTCCACACCGCTCTAACGGAGACGTACTTCCCCTCAAAAGGAAGGAACTTCGGTAACACATCCTCGTCTCCACTGGCTCCACTCTTGGTTATCTCGCGCCTTTACTTTTGCAAGCGTACTTGTGTTGTTTCCCTTACTTGCTCGTGTACTTGTTGTTGCATCATATAGGTTGTTCACCTAGTTGCATATCTAGACAACCTACTTTGATGCAAAGTTTAGTTTGGTAAAGAAAAGCTAAAAATTGTTAGTTGCATATTCACCCCCCCCTCTAGTCAACCATATCGATCCTTTCATAGGCTATTTCCACGTGCTCCCATTCGTTGACATGTGGGACATAGAGCATCTTGGTCGTAGTACATGCACGACTCGGAGCATACGCCGGGGTACTTTACATTTCAGTCCTCACGAATTACATGCAAGCCCCCCGCAGAAGAATAAATACATCAATGAATTACTACATGAAACCGGATTATTTTCATGGAAACCGGAGCAAATTCATTAAATTTTGGACATAACATGTTTATAAAAAATGACCGGACCTAAACCAGTCTAAGGGCCTCTTTGATTTTTCCCGAAAAAAAGGGCCTCTTTGTTTCACATGATACTGAAAACACAGGAATGGGGAAAGTATGATGGTGATGAACCGAGACGAGGAGTACTCTAACTCAGTTAAAGGTTAGAGTTAGATTCTAACCCTGAACTAACTCTAAACCAAAGAGGTGTATGGATGGCAGGGTTAGATTGACAATAAATGCTCTATCTCAATCATTTGACTACTTTGGACCCTATTTTTAGTCAGACTAAAATAAGTCCCTTGGATCCAAGCACCCTCTTGGTGTGGCCGGCTCTTCTGTAGCCTCCTCCCGCTCACAGTTGACATAAACGAACCATCTATACAAATCAAGCATGCAAAACATGATAATTTTTACTTTGTCCATACAAATGAGATATCCCACTTAAACATACAAGTCGTCAATCAAGCTTCACAAAATAAAAAAAACACTTCATGAAACAAAGAATGAGCTAACTCATCACGGAAGTCGTTCACGATAGGGAAGGAGCCCGGAGCCCCTCACGCACCGAGGGAGGAGCTCGCCATCGTCGCTCTGGAGGAAGGCTCTATAGAGCCCAAGCCCCGGGAACCCCTCCGCCGCCGGCCCTTGCGAGTTGAGGTCGACACCAGCATGGGTAGCAGGGCCGCTTGCCGCCGACTGGGAACTTAATCTTTGGGCCTCTAGAAATAATGCAAGCCTGTAACTAAAATACCTAGAAAGGTGAACTGAAACTTTGGGCCTCTAGAAATAATGCAAGCCTGAAACTGAAATACCTAGAAAGGTGAACTGAATCTTTGGGCCTCTAGAAATAATGCAAGCCTGAAACTTAAATACCAAGAAAGGTGAACTAAATCTTTGGGCCTCTAGAAATAATACAGGCCTAAAACTGAAATACCTAGAAAGGTGAACTGAATCTTTGGCCTCTAGAAATAATGCAAGCCTGAAACTGAAATACCTAGAAAGGTGAACTGAATCTTTGGGCCTCTAGAAATAATGCAAGCCTGAAACTCAAATACCTAGAAAGGTGAACTGAATCTCTGGGCCTCTAGAAATAATGCAAGCCTAAAATTGAAATACCAAGAAAGGTGAACTGAATCGTTGGGCCTCTACAAATAATGCAAGCCTGAAATTGAAATACCTAGAAAGGTGACCTGAATCTTTGGGCCTCTAGAAAGATTTATTACCTCTTCAAGCAGCATCAAACAATTCCATGCGTGCACCACAAATCTATAGCAAGTTTGACCAGGATCTACATTTCCAAATCAGAATTAGCGCTAGAGCAAGCAAGATCAATGATATGGCCGTGAGACAGAGAAGGAACGAACAAACTCACCCCTCTCGCGACCTCCCTGGTAGATGCGCCGCCGCCGCGCACGATTGAGGGAGAAAAACGACTGGTGAAGGGGGAGTGGGGTGACCTTCGAAGGTAGGAGGGAGAGGGCGACTGGAGTAGGGCGGCGGAGGCCGGAAGGAGAGGGCGGCCGGAGGAGAGAGAGGGTGAGCGGCGCTTGGGTGGGCGGCCCTATGGGGAACAGAGAGGAGTCGTGCGAGAGGGGGGAGCGATCAGGTGCGGGCAGGTGAGATTTTTTTAGGGGCGCGATCTGGTGTGGGAAGGTGAGATTTTTTTAGTTCTCTTTTAGTGGGCCCAGGATAACTAACCCAATTAGAACCTCTCCCCTGGGCTAGTTTTTAGCTGGGTTAGAGCAAACTAGCTCAAACTAACCCCTCTTGTTTCGATAATTTGAGGCTATTTCAACCCAAACTAGCTCTAACTCAGGGATCCAAACAAAGAGGAGTGTTACTGTACATGCTACAATGTGGACCGTAGCACATTGTTTTTTATGGCCATATCACCAATGTTTTGTACTGCTGGTTCACTAGGCTACCATGGTTCGCACGGCTGGTTCACTGGGCTGTCGTGGTTCGCACTCCTCTGACCTGAGTAGTACTCCCTCCGTTCCTAAATATAAGTCTTCGTAGATATTTCACTGTGGACCACATACAGATGTATATAGATGCATTTTATGTGTAGATTCACTCATTTTTCTCCATATGTGGTCCATAGTGAAATCTCTCCTAAGACTTATATTTAGGAACGGAGGGAGTAGTATAGTACTAGTATATACCGCATCATTCTTTGCTCCTTCTTACTACTCCGACATGTGGGAGAGCCAGCATCCGGGTCGACGTGTCATGCACCAGATTAGAGCGCGGAATGGAAGGGGGGCATCACCCCGGTCGGAGCGCCAGTAATTCATGACTATAGTGAGTGGTCATATCACAAGTCTATCCACCAATAACGCGCCGTCAAATCGCACAGCCCCACTCACTCACCCTCCTCGCCTCTCTGGCAAACCGCCTACCCGAAAACTGCCGCGCGTACTGCCCCGGAAAAGCCCCTCCCTCAACTTTTAACTACGCGAAAATAGTTCGAGCTTGTTCGTTCTATATAAATACAGTACTTACTGTATGTTTATTCACACGTGGTTGTTCAATGAATTGAAGGGCGGGGAGCACAAGTGAACAATACTACCTCTATCCGGGTTTATTGGTCCCCATTGTATTTCGTGCCAAATTTTGACCATATATTAAACTAAGAAAATGTTCACGCATGTCACCAAACATTATATTTTTCAAAACTATGTTCAAATACGAATCCAATGAGATAATTTTTGTTGACATGCATTCACATTTTGTTAGTTAAATCTTTAGTCAAAATTTGGCACAAACTATAAAAGGGACCTATAAACCAGGACGGAGGTAGTACTGTAGTAGTAAGTAGGAGTCGTAGAGTAGTCACCTTAAATAGAGAGTTTCTTTTCTTTAATGCCACGTACACAAATTGAAACGCTTGTTGTGGAGAGAAAAAAGATAATCACTCCACTGTATATGGACGCAGGGGCCTGAGCGCTTGCTTTACTAGGGTTGCTCTCTTCATTCTCTCATCCTCTCCAGATATAAACAAGACAACGGTAGCGACATTTTCTCTCTGCTCACCGCTGGTCATAGATCCGGCCGGATCCCTTCAGCCGGTGTGTGTAGAGGACTAAAAGGTGCATCGTTCACGCGGTCATCGCCGCCGAGGGAGGAAACCCACAGCTGCCGGAGGGGCCCGATCCTCTGCCCGTGCCGTTCTCTCCGACACAGCACTGGCTCGGGAGGTCCTCCCACCCTTCTTCCTCCCTGTCGTATTGTTTGCAGATCTGACCTGCCGCTGCCGACATCCCGGCGACCCTCAGGTATAAGTTCTTCGAAAGCGGCCTTGCTCTACTTCCCCAGCTCCCCACGTGTCTGCATGTGCATCTTTTTCTACTCCCATCAGCTCTTCCAAAGCCACCTAAATTTTTAGTATTATTAGAGGTAAAGCTACTTCATGCATTCGAATCTAGGGCTTTGTTCAAACAACAAAGAAAGGGGGGAAAGTTGTAGCATGAATCTAGGACTTGATTCAAAGAGGAAATAATATGGTGAAAGTAGTAGAGACCGGATACCCAACCGGTCTCTTGGTTGAAAAGGGAAATAATGGGAAAACGCAGTACAAACTGGATAAGGAACAGATCTATTATTGGTTGAAAAAAGGATAGAAAGTGGCGGCTGGTGGACAAGTCAACAGAGTATGTCCAGGATTGAATTTGCTGCCATCACATAGTAAAAGGTCTCCAGGATTAGATTTGCTGCCCTCACATAGTAAAAGGTCTCATGATTAGATTTGCTGCCCTCACATAGTAAAAGGTCTCAGGATTAGATTTGCTGCCCTCACATAGTAAAAGGTCTCAGGATTAGATTTGCTGCCCTCACATAGTAAAAGGTCTCCAGGATTAGATTTGCTTCCCTTGCATAGTAAAAGGTCTCCAGGATTAGGTTTGCTGCCCTCACATAGCATGAACAAGCTTGACATCACCACTTTATGCCTCCTTGTAGGTACATTGTGCTGATGCGTCCACTGTTGCATGTCCTTATACCAACCTTTTGCTGTTTCTTTTGCGGGTAAACCAACCTTTTGTTGTAAGCGCGCATGTAAAATGAAGCGATCACACTGTTACCTTAGGGACATGTCTAACCAGTGTTATTGTTAATCTAATGCCTCAAGTGATAAGATGAAATTAAACTGTGTTACAAATGGCACTCCTGCTGTTTTCCCCAGTATGATAAGTAAGTTGCTCCTTTACGCTGCTGAGTGTCCTGGTGTCCCCACAGTCCCATGCCCTTAAACCAACTCTTTAGCTGCTGTTGATTTACTGTGTCTGGTAAACAAGAAATGCCACCATTAAAGTAATCCCATATCTGAGGAATCTCGTTGTTGATCGTAATGCTTCTGGTAACACGAAGCATTGCTGACGTTTTAAAATTTCTACTATCCTTGCGTGATTGCCATGAACATAATTAAGATGCTTCTTTTCATTTTGTATATGTTTCGTATATTCTTATTGACCAGCAACTGTTTACTTTCTATCATTTTGTGCAGATAGGGATATCCATTTCACCTTGTTGCTATTGTGACCTTTTGGTGAACTGCACAAAACACTTTTTTTTGGAATGAGTGTCTTGTGTAGTTCAACTAAAATGTCATGTGGGCAACATCTATCAATTTTGGTGGAACTGCACAAAATGGTTCAACTAAAGTGAAACCATGCTCTCATGTCTCCTTGTTTATGCTATGCAAACATGCTGTGCAAACAGGAATACTCTACTACAGATGTTGTGACGGTCAAGAGCATTTACCAAGTTCTTCGATTGTATGACATGGCTAGCCAAGATGGATTTAATCTTGATATTCACTTTATCAAAAGGCTCTAATGGGTTGGTTCTAAATCTTGCAAGCTGGGAATCAGTGAGATGTGTAGGCATCTTTGTTGTACTTATTATTTGAATCTTATTTGTTGGTACTGAATCTTGCAAGCTGGGAATCAATGAGACGTGTAGGCATCTTTGTTGTACTTATTATTTGGATCTTATTTGTTGGTTCTGAATCTGGCAAGCTGGGAAACACGGCATAATGATGCAGAGGACAACAACCATAACAAACAGTTCAAACTTGGTAGTATTATCTTTGTGAAAGTGCGACAAATGTGCTGATCATGTGCGTCTTGAGAATAATAATTCTAATTGTTGTGCATGTTGATCCCGTGGCACTGATAGAACGAGCCAATGCATTGCGTGTTTTAAGTATAAATTTCTATTAAAGCTAATTAAATTTAAGTAAAGTGACCACTAACTCCTGTTATTACAGTGCCAATACAGACCCGCTCGTGAACCGACGTGTGGCCGGAGTAGGTTTCTTAATGGAGGCGTTTGAATGCGCCGAGGGTGCATCTTCTGCCGGGCGTGCAACGGACGAGGGAGGGGTAGTAACTGTTGTTGCATGTACACACTCAGCTTACTATTGAATCCAGTTCCCCAAGAGCTGAAAAATGAACTGCTGCCGCCGCCTACACACTCGTTCACTCGAAGAGACTCCAATGGCGATCCGAGGGGTGAGCCTGCTGGATATGGACTTAAGAAAGGAGTTAGTTCGCCATTCAGTCCTATGGTTGCACCAAGTTGAATGTGATGTACACCAACGATACGGACTCGGTGAAGCTCTGCCTCGCCTCAGTCCTATGGCTGCACCAGGTTCTGGAGCATTCGCCCGTTTCATCGGCAGCACCGACTGCACCTTCGCTACGGTGGAGAGAAGGAAGAACGCGACGATTCGTCCATCTGGAGCAACAAGCTTGTCGACATCCAGAAGCAATACAAGATCATCAGCAACGGGCAGGAGAAGGACTCCGTGGTTGACCTCGCTGAGACCATCATCGACCCCTGATACGCCAACATGAAAGAAGACGACCTGAACACGTGGGAGGTACCTCTGAATCTAGCCTACATAACCTACGCGGCCAAGGACGAATACGCATGCTACGACATGTACAGGCAGATCTTGGACATGAGGGCGTGTCTGCTTCCCGTAACCGACGAGTACACGGACAGCCGCAGTGTCATGATCAAGCGTGCCAGGAAGGTCTAGATGTTGTACTTTATCTATTTATAAGCACCTTTATCATCTGAGTGTTTCATGCATTAGCCTATGCGTCGTAATTATCTGTTTTGTCCGAAATATTTCTTTTAAGAACCCATTAACTTGATTGCTTTTTAGTGGCTATTTGCTAATATATGTAAACTAGTTCACTTGTCCATAAAAAAACTAGTTCACTCGGCTGCCGTGCTTTGAATCTCCTTCCTCCCAACATATTCCTCTCCTCAGGTGGACCCAGCAGGTCTCTGAATTTTCTCCCACTTCCTTTTTCGATGTAAACTGAGTTTTCTCCCAGTACTTTCCCCTAGAACCAACTCAACTGTCCCACGTCTAGCCTAAAAATAATAATACCCCACGTACTATTAACTCATTAAATTAAAATGATATTTTATTTCGTAAGTTGAAAGTTCTTACAAAATAATAATAATAATAATTGTTTATATATGACTTGCCAAGTTAACTCCTAGTGATTGAGTACATAAGCTTGCAAAGATTTTACTGACGTGCAATCATGTGTTTATGTTTTTATAACATTTCTCCGTCTAGCCCAACATGATATTTTCACCCAGCCTAGCAAGTCCACGGATTTCGAGAAAAATGCAAATGGGATTTAAACGGGCTGCATAGATGCTACATCATTGTTTCACCCAGGCCACCAAAATGGACTAAAAACAAATGGACTGGCTGACATGTGGGCCAGTAGGTCGAAGCCTAAGAAGGCGTTGGATTTACATCCAACGGCCGGCATTCCTCTTCAATATCTCGTCTTCTTCCCCCAGCGCTACCGGAACCGCCTGCTCCAGCCTTCGGCGTCCGGCGGCGTTGTTTTGCACTCCTCAGCGAAACGCTACCCCGCCGACGGCCAGGCCATCCCTCCACTCTGCACCTCCTGTTATTCTCTGCCGAATGTAGGTCCACCCTGCACCCGAACCAGTCAAGTTTCCCACTCCTCTCCGTCTGCGACTCCACTGTCGTGTTTTCCCCATCTTCGGGTCGTTCCAGTCTGGGGCCTTGCCGTCGTCCACCACCTCGGTGCGCTCAGCGCCGCGTGGTCAACATACGAGAGTCATCGAAAGAGGACTATACGTGGAGAGCCTAACGGCTGGGACCCACGAGGTCCATGGTCGCACGCAAGGAAAGTTCCTCCTTATTACACACTATACATGCACTGTACGTGGGAAGGGCTTATGTATTTCGCGAAAAAAACGCCCCCCCCCCCCCCCCCCGCTGACAGGTCGGACCCACCAGCTATATCTTCGCACGCAAGGAAGTGCCTCCTTATTACGCACCAAAAAATGAATACCCCCAGCTAGCTGGGACCCACCATAGTGGGTGGCTGACTTGTGGGCCTACTAAGTTGACGAGGACGGAGGGCGTTGTCAACTTAGTCAATATGAATGATTTTAGCTCCAGTGACCGTACGATGTCCATCCAACGGCCATAGTGCTTCTTCAACCTCTAGTATTCTTGCTCCAGCCGCCCAAAGCAGCGCCGGTCGTGCCGCGTGCTCCTGTCTCTCGTGGCCGGTTGTGATGCCGCAGAGGCCTCACCGCCCCCTACTACTCCCACCGTTGCCCCAGGGTATCCCTCTACTCACCCACACCCCCTATTATTCTACGGCGACAGCAGCCTCACACCGCAGCCGAACCAGTGAACCCTCGTACTCCTCTCCGCGCGGGCTTCCACTACCGCGTCTTCCCCGGCTCCGCGTCGTCCCCTTCCTAGGCATCGCCGTCGTCCACCGCCGTGGTGCTCTCCGCGCGGCGTGGTCAACATGCTCAAGGAACGACTTCCATCGGAAGAGTACTGTATGTGGAGAGGCTGACAGCTGGGTCCATGGCCACATCCCAGTTTTTTTGTGATTTGCCAAGTAAGTTGCTTTGTCAGGCCTGTTGGGCTGCAAATCTTTCAAGACGAGGAGAGCTTTCATTCGGTTGGCCGAGAAAATGGCCCATCAGTAATGAGAAATTGGTTGTACATTTTTAAAACACATCAAAGCGGCAATTAGTTTCAAATATCTTTTTTTTTTCATTTCGAGATTTTAAATTACATTAATTTTTATGTGTGGAGAATTTGTTGGATTTTATATTGATATACAATTATTTTTAAAGTCAGTTTGAATGTGAGTCGAAATTTCGGGATTAAAAATAGTTTGGACCACACCGAAATATGCAAAATTTCGTATAATTTTTTAACCGTGGCCACAATATGGGCTGTAATGCTAACAAAAAGAATATAGGCTCCCAAAAAACCTTAAGGATTAGCAAATGGGCTGTAAATTATTAGTAATAATGGCAGATGGGCTGTATGCTGTTTTCCACAGATTAGTGACTGTTGGATGGCCATCCAACGGCCGTCGTGCTTCTTCAATCTCTGCTCTTCCTGCTCCAGCCACTCAAACAAGCGCCGGCGGGACTGCCTGCTCCCTCCTCCCCGCGGCCGGCTGTGCTGCCGCGCAGGCCTCACTGCCCCACCGTACTCCCATCGCTGGCCTAGCCATCCCTCTACTCACCCACACCTGTTGTTATTCTCCGGCGACGGCAGACGAACCAGTAAACCCTTGTTCAGTCGTTCTTCCCTCCGCGTGGGAAACAACTGATGAGTCTTCCCTGCCTCCGTGTCGTTCCCTTCCTAGGCCTCGCCGTCGTCCACCGCCCTGGTGCTCTCGGCGCGGCCTAGTCAACGTGGTCAACGACCGACATGCATCTGAAGTGGACTGTACGTGGAGAGGCCTACAGCTGGGTCCACGGCCGCACGCAAGGAAATGCCTCCTTATTACGCGCAAAATAATGATTCCTCCACCTGACATCAGGGACCCACTGAAAGGGCCTCGGTATTTCGCGAAAAAAATGTTACCGCCGCTGACAGCTCAGACCCACCAGCTATATCTTCGCACGCAAGGAAGTGCCTCCTTATTACGCACAAAAAAATGAATACTCCCCCTGTTAGCTGGGACCCAGTATAGTGGCAGGCTGACTTGTGGGCCTACTAAGTTGACGGGGACGGAGGGCTTTGTCAACTTAGTCAATATGCACGATTCTAGCTCCAGTGACCGTACGATGTCCATCCAACGGTCGTAGTGCTTCTTTAACCTCTGGTCTTCTTGCTCCAGCTGCCCAAACCAGCGCCGGTCGTGCCTCGTGCTCCTGCCTCCCGTGGCCGGCTGCGATGCGGCGGAGGCCTCACCGCCCCCTACTACTCCCACCGCTGGCCAGGCCATCCCTCTACTCACCCACACCCCCTGTTATTCTGTGGCGACGGCAGCCTCACACCGCAGTGAACCAGTGAACCCTTGTACTCCTCTACGTGTGGGCATCCACTGCCGCGTCTTCCCCGGCTCTGCGTCGTCCCCTTCCTAGGCCTCGCCGTCGTCCACCGCCCTGGTGCTCTCGGCGCGGCGTGGTCAACGTGGTCAAGGAATGGCTTCCATCGGACGTGGACTGTACGTGGAGAGGCTGACAGCTGGGTCCACGGCTGCAGCAAGGAAGTGCCTCCTTATTACGCACAAAATAATTATTCCTCCACCTGACAGCGGGGACCCACCGGACGGGCCACCGTACTTCGCGAAAAAAAACATTCCCCCCTGACTGCTGGGACCCACCAGCTACGCCTTCGCACGCAAGGAAGTGCGTCCGGGCAAAAAAAACAAAAAATAAAATGATTCGCCCCCCTTATTGCTGGGACCCACCAGCTACATCTTCACAGGCAAGGAAGTGCCTGACAGTCGGGACCCACCTGGTCGAAGCGTACGTAGCGTTGTCATCCTGGTCGCCAACGTGTACGTACATACTGGTCGATGTAGAGGCGCACACGTGTCGTAGTAGAGCCGCGCACATGTCGTAGTAGAGGCGCGCACGTAGCATGTACACGTACGTTCAACGGCCAGGGTGCAAGAAATAAAATACGACCACGTACGTACATACGGGCGGGGTCTCGAACGCCTACTCGCGCATACGTACATTGCTGGGTCGGAACGGAGAAACAGAGTCGTCATCGTGTTCATGGGGAGGCAACGAAATGCGTCGTGTTCATGGGGAGGCAATGTAATGCGTCGTGTTCATCGGGAGGCAACGGAACGCGTGGGAGCCAACCGGCTGGGTCGGAACAGAATGTGTGGTCGTGTTAATCAGGAGGGCTTGGACGGAACAGGCAATGGAAACGAGGCCTGGCGTACCGCACAACGGAGGAAACAAACCTCCTACGTTCGGAACGGGGTCCTGTTGATCGGGAGGGGTGTGGCGTACCGCAAAACGGAGGAAACGGACCTCCTACGGTCGAAACGGGGGTCCTGTTGATCGGGAGGGGTGTGGCGTGGCGTAGCGCAAAACGGGACTCCACGGGATACTGTTCATCTCCACCGTCGACCTCCTCCAGCCTCCACGGGCTACCGTCGACCTCCTCCAGCCTCCACGGGCTCCTGTTCATCCAGCCTCCACCGTGCGCTACTCCACCGGCTATTGTTCAACCACCCCTCCACCATCTACTGTTCATCCAGCCCTCCACCGTCTACTGTTCATCCAGCCCTCCACACCACGGGTTCCTGTTCATCTAGAGGCAACGCCACCGCTCACTGTTCATCCACCCCCCCCCCCCGCAATGCTCCCTGTTCATTCCAGAGGCAGCATCGATCAGCTTTAGTTAGCAGCAGTAGCGAAGGAATAGCTCCATCGGGTTCAGTTAACAGCCATCAATCGATCGCTCGGGTTCTGTAACATGTAGCCTGCAGTGCAATCGCTCGGGTTCAGTTAGAGCCAACGCCTCGCACACACGCGCGTACGTGTACGAGATAAACGCGCATCGCTCCGCCCCGACCTCCCACCGTAACCGACAACTCCCCAAAGTTTTCCTCCCCCTCGCTTCTACCATGGTTTTTCCGTCAGTTAGCAGCAGTAGCGAAGGAATCGCTCGACCGGGTTCAGTTAACAGCCATCGATCGATCGATCGGGTTCAGTAACGCGTAGCCTGCAGTGCAATCGCTCGGGTTCAGTTAGAGCCCAACGCCTCGCTCGGGTTCATTTAGAGCCAACGCCTCGCACGTGTATGAGAGAAACGCACATCACTCGGCCCCCGACCTCCCACCGTAACCGGCAACTCCCTGAAATTTTCCTCCCCCTAGCTTCTACCATGGTTTTTTCCATCATGGACGGCCCAAAGAATGTCATGCAGCTGCGTCTCCGGCCCGCCCAGGACGAAAAGCCCATTTTTGGTCATGATTTTTTGTCATAGAAGTAGGAGCCCACCACATCTATGATGATACCGGGTTTTGTCACAATTATCGTCATAGAAGTGTCATATGTATGACAGAAAAAAAATTCGTTCGGCCCAAAATGTCACGGATGTGTCTTTTTTTTGTAGTGCTAACTGCGATGGCCTCACGACTAAGTCCTTTCTCGAGGACATCTGCCATGAAAAAACCAAGGCACACACACACACCGTAAATGGGGCGTGAGAGCGGGGGGCAAACCCACCTCATTACGCCTGACCAGAGGAAGAGAACGAACACAGCTCCATGCAACCACTTCAGGCAAGTAGTAGGGTACGCTAGAAAGAAGTGAACCCGCCTAATCCGATTGCGCAAACAAAATCTATGTCTCGGCTAACAACGACCTGGCGCCAACTACTATCTGTGTGGGAAGAGGGGTAGCCTGGTGGAGCGACCCACGACGACCAGATGCCAACCACCAATCAGGTGGGGGGGTTTGTAGTTACGACGAGCACCTTTACCCAGGGGCCCAGACATCGGGCGCTACCCCCACCAGTGCAGGATACAAGCGGGGGTTTGTAGTTACGACGAGCACCTTTACCCAGGGGCCCAAACATCGGGCGCTACCCCCACCAGCGCAGGATACACGCACGACGGATAAACACAAAAGACGCAAGATGAGGGGGCCCCACATGCATCCTGGACAAACGTGTCATGGACCCCCAGAGCCACCGTCGCGGCGAGGTATGTGATTACGCGATCGGACGGTGCCGAGGGCACCATCCCGTCAACGACATAATAAATAGAGTCAATGGTGACAGAACGGTGGGAAGAGCCGCTTCATTTTTTCGAAGGTGGTTTCCATTCACGAGCGCAGACTACATACATGTGCGGCACGGACGGACCAGACGATATGGAGGGCATCCGAAGGCGCGGATGCCCTAGGAGGCGGGTACTCAACCAATTTGTTCTCAGTGTAATATCGTGAACAAAAAATATTTTTGATGGAACACTTGAGTTGTTATAGCATCTCCAACAGCCGCGCTAAACTAGCGTCGCGCCGCAAATTAGGCCGTTTTAGCGCGCGCGCAACACGGCGGGTTGCTCCAGCGGGCGCGCAAAAACCGCGCGCACGCTATAACGAGTTGGGCGCGCGGTACTATACGGTATCTCGCACGGTGTATTTGGGGCGCCCCCTTCCGCGCGCGACACACTCGAGCGCTCGCGCCGAACTCTCTCCTCTCCGCCTCCTACGCCTCGCGCGCGCCGGCGTCGGCGAACTTAACCATGGACGCACGCACCGGCACCTCGCTCGCCCAATTGTACAGCCGCGACCCCTCCCCCCCCCCCCGCCATCGCCGGAAACCCTAGCACGGGGAGCGATGGCGTCGCCACCGCCGGAGCTCTGCCGAGCATCGGCCTCGCGCGCAGCCTCTTCTTGTCGCCGCAGATGACCACGTCGACGGGGGGTGTCGCGCCGGCGCCGTCCCGTGCCGCCGCCACACCCTCGAAGCTCCCCAATGCGGCGCGGCCGAAGAAGCGCAAGACATCCGCGAAGAAGAACAAGGCGGCGGACGGCTCCGGCAGCTCGAAGGCGAGGAGAAAGAAGCTTGCAGGGCGTTTGATGGGCGCGGCGGCTACCGAAGCGCCGGCGAGCTCACTCGTTGAGCCGGCCGCCGACGCGCACCACGTGTTTGACGAAATGCCCCCAAGGTAAAAAAAATTCCAACTTTTATTTTTTTTGTTATTTTTTCAATGCATCATCATATAGATAGCTTATTTGCATTGTTCAAAAAACTTTGTAGTCTCAATGATGATGCATACATGTCAACTATTGGTGTTGGGTCCAACAATTCGCATTGGTCTCAAACCAGTGACATCCATTTCGAAGACCATGAGTTAGAGGTGGACGAGGAGGGTGAGGGCATTGTCGACGCGCCGAAAGGAAGAGGGGCAATTACACCACCAAAGATGACATCTTACTATGCAATACTTGGTTGCAAGTGTCGAGGGATCCATCCGTTGGAGGTGATCAAAGTAGAGACGCTTATTGGGGGCGAATGAAAGAACACTTTGATGCTCACAACGTGAGTGGAATTGACCGCTCCAAGAGATCACTTTGGTCCCGATGGTCGACAATCAACTCGGATTGTCAAAAGTGGGCGGCTGCACAAAAGGCAGTTGACAAGATTAACCCAAGTGGCACAAATGAGGATGATAGAGTAAGTGGCATCTCATACATGTTCATCATACTTGTTTTTGGTGTCCAAATTGCTAACTTGTTTTGTTTTTCTTGTAGTACAATATTGCAGAAAACTTGTTCAAAGAAGAGGTGAGGACAACCAAGAAGGGGAAGATCAAGAAAGGAAGGATCTTTACCTTGCCTCATTGCTATGAAGTGTTAAAGGATGATGAGAAATGGAAGAAGCATGAAGATTTGGATGATTTGCATTTGAGCAACAAACGCAAGTGAACAATTGAGTTGAGTGATGATGAGGAGGAGGGTGATGCATCAAGTGATGACGGCAAGAGAAGCCCCACACCCAACTCGGTTTTATACTCGAAGCCAAAACGACCGGATGGGTGCAAGAAAGACAAAACCGAAAAGAAGAAGAGGAAAGGAGGTGATGAGCTCAAAAATGCTATGGAAGCAATTGTGAAGGAAAGAAAAGAAGCCAACGAGGTGAGGAAAATGGCAAGGAACCAAGATGCCGCGGCCGAGGAGAGGAGGTTGGCGGCCGAGGAGTGGAAGGTGGGTTTGGAGGAGAGGAAGGTGAGCAATGAGGAGCGAACTAGATTGTTGGAATGGGAGAAGCACTTGTTCTTCTTGGACACATTCAACCTCAATGAAGCGCAAAAGGAATATGTCAATCTTGCCCGTGAAGAAGTGTTGATGCAAAAAAGAGCCATGATTCGCGCAATGGGTGGCGGTGGCCTTGGCGGCATGGGTGGCGGTGGCCTCGGCGCCATGGGTGGCGGTGGCCTTGGCGGTAGCATTGGCGGTGGCCTTGGCGGTGGCATTGGCGGTATGGGTGGCGGTGGCCTTGGCGGTGGCCTTGGCGGCATGGGTGGCGGTGGCCTTGGCGCCATGGTTGGCATGGGTGGCTTCGGAGGTACCATGAGCGGTTTAGGTGCCACGGGAGGGATGGGTGCACCTCCGGCTGCCATGGGAGGCATTGGTGGCTTTGGAGCACCCCCCGACGCTATGGCCGCCATGGGAGGCATGAGTTTTGCTTCTCTCATGGGAGGCATGGGTGCACCTCCGGCCGCCATGGGCGGAATGTCTTTCGATGTGCCTCCTCACACACATTCTCATAAAGATGACGTTGAAGATCTTGCCAACACCGTCGGAGCTTCACATGATGCGGTGTGTGATGAGGAGAGGGAGGAAGATTCATCTTCGGAGGCGGAAGAATCGTCTTCGGAAGATGATGAGGATGAAGACGAGGAAGAGGATTGATGTGTCTTTCATTTGTGTCTTGAACTTGGTTTGCATTTTGAACTTGGTTTGATGAACTTGTGGGCATGATTTTGAACTTGTGGGCATGAACTTTTATTCATCAACTTGTTTGTGTGAAATTTTATATGTCATGTTCATTGCATTTTGAATGTTTCAAACTCATTTTGTGTCCAAAATGCCATATATACACAATGCCCGGCGAGTCTCGCGCCCTGTATTTTTGCATGCTGCTGGAGCGGCGCGCGCGCTGCATTATAGCGCGGCTGCTGGAGTCAGCGCTGGCTGCCGCGCTAAACCAGCAGAAGCGCGCGCGGCATACTTGTTTTTTGCGCGCGGCGCGAAGCGGACTGTTGAAGATGCTCTTACTAGATACTCCCTCCGCCCCAAAATTCTTGTCTTAAATTTGTCTAGATATGGATGTATCTAACACTAAAACGTAACTATATACATCTGTATTTAGACAAATGTAAGACACGAATTTGGGATGGAGGGATTATTTAGTAAACATTATGTGTGCGCACATATAACACCGTATTTAGAAAATTAAATCTCCGTTTCAATAAATAAATAAATAAAATCCTAAGCAGTAGACCTTCAAATTTTGCATACCCATTTTTCTCTAGTCAAAGATATTAGTGGTAGATGAAGAACAACCAAGGAATAGTGGTTGTTAGGAGGGCATAGCAGCTCAAGTTCAACGGTCTTGCGTCTATTGCCGACGTAGGAGCAGACCGCTGTTACGTGCCCCGGCCGTCCGGTCAAAGCAGCTACCTTCCGTTGCGTCGCTACCTCTGGCAACATTACTGCCATCCATGCATTTTTTGCCGGCCGTCGGTGATCCAACGACTTGCGAGGCGATACGGCAGCCTTTGAATTCCAGAGCTATTGAATCGTCCGCTCCCAGTTTGACCCCGTGACAGCAACTTTAGCTTAACCCCAGGTTTTTTTAAAAAAAACTTTAACATGACCCTGCACCACCAGTCGTGACATCAACCGCATAGTGTACCTAGGTCTTAGGGTCGGTGACGTTGAACTCTAGGTGGATAAGGACATATTTACATGGTATTTACATGAAACCCGGTTATAATAATAATAATAATAATAATAATAATAATAATAATAATAATAATAATTTCCCTGCAAACAAATCAGGTTACTATTTCCTCCATTTCATAATATGGTGCATATAGATTCTTATTTTCCAACTACAAGGCAATAGATTTACCCCCATCCACTAATTAAGCAGAACAAAGTTGCCTGGTTAATTAACGAAAAGACGAGCTAAAACTGTGCAAATAGATATTTGAGGAAGTCAAACTTTATCAACTTTGACCATGTTTATAAACAAAATTATCTGCATACACATTATCAAGTTCATATCACTACATAAAACACAAGATAAACTTCCATATTATATTTTGTAATATTATTGTAGATATTTTTTAAAATAAATTTGGTCAAACTTTGTGATGTTTGACATTAAGAAAAAACTATACGCACTCCATTGTGGATGGAGGGAGTATTATTTTGTACGAAATGGAAATCTCATGATGAAAAATATATGTCTTCTCTGTAAATAACGATTTAATCTACTAAATGAGGATAGAGTGTAGCAAGAGTTGGTGGACAATAAGTACCTTCACTCTAAACGCAATCTCAAGTGACCATTAACCCACTAATTATCTCTTTTAGAAGGGGAAGGGGATCCGTGTCGCCCTCTGGCGTGACCCCTGTGTCGCCCTCTGGCGACTCGGGGGCGAAACCCTACCGCCGCCACCTCGTACTCTTGTACTCCTGCCCGTCTCGCCGCCGCCAAAGGCGCCCTCCCGCGAAGCTCGGCTAGAATCAAGGGATGGCGGCGGCAGGGCGCATCTCCGATTGACGCGACGTGGCGTCGTTCGCAGCTCAGAGGCATGGTGTGGTGTTGTCAAAGGGTCTGGCAGGCGGATGGGCCATGGATCAACGTCAATGCGCGGAGGGTGTGCCGGGCACGTTCCCGGTGCGTGGTGACGACGCTCCTCGCTTCGCACAAGAGCGAGGACAGCCGCACGTGGTGCTGTTCCGGCTGCAGCGAAGGAAAGGTTGGGCTGTGGTGTGCTGAGCTGCGCGTCCGAGATCTGACGCCTTTCCTCTGCTTGATGGAGACGAGGCACCTGTAGGCTGCTATGGCTGGCTGGGTTGAGGATCGACCTCATTGTCCAGCCGATCGCCGGAGTCCCCTTGCCCCGGCTAGTCAACGAGCATGGGTGTCATTTGGCGGCGGCGCTGCATATCGGTTTTGGCACGAGGCCTCGGGTGATTCCCCACATGTGGTGGTGGCCCGGCGGCGCTGCGATCCTTGGCTTGGTGGTGGTGATTTAAATCTGATCGGCCGAATGGTCATGTCTGCATATACTGCGGCGACTTCCTACGGCTCCACAATGGCGTGGTCATTGAAAGAACTTCAGGAGGGTTCATCTCTCCTGATCCGGTGGATGACTTTAGCGATGAGGTACAAACTATGGACGACAGTTTGATGTAGAGGGATGATGGTGCAGTGGCGGCGGTTGCTTCGCATGTAGCTGCTGGGATCATGGAAAAATGGTGGCGACAACACATGTGTGACTTCGATGGTGGTGCTGCGAGCACTCGGTCTCGAGCTCCGAGGCGAAAGCCTAGGTCAGACCCGAGTGGCTATACCTAGCATTGGTGATGTTTTTTACGTCGTTACCTTGTTGAAGGCATTGTTTGGATACGCTCAGACTGATTTCAAGGTGAAAATCTAGATTCTGGTTTTTGGTCAAAGGATCCGGCGACGGCGGCGCTTGAGTGTCGCTCCCTTCCTGAAGGCGTTGCTGTTGAAGAACCTCGTCGTCCATGTGGCGTCATAAAATGGTTGGTGCGGATATGGTTGTTGTTGTAGTTTGCCGATCATAGATCTGATTGCCTTCGGCTTTTTCTTTTTTTTCCACGCCTGCGCATGGCTTTGGTCTTATATGACTTTGCTAATTGTCGGCGTGTTTTTCTCATGTGTGTGAGTTGGTGTCGGCTGTGTGCATCCTAGTTATGCAGAGGGCAGGTGTGTGCTCATTGTGTTTTGTATCTTCTTGATACTCCATTTTGAGCTAATAAAATCCACCCTTGGCCGAAAAAAGAAGGGAAAGGGGATTATCAGTATTAAATGAGAATTATTAAGCCGGCTAGACCGTTGCATGTGTATCGCCTTGTCATTGAAAACCTTTTTGGAGTGGTCTGAGAGATGGAGGCAATGTCAGATTTAAGGTATGCACATTTTGCATTGGGGTTTAGCAATGATATTTCAATGTACATTTTAGGAGACAAGAGTTTTCGTAGTGGCCGACCCGTCTGTTATTCAGAGCACATTATTTCCTTTTTCTCGATTGTTTTGGCGACTAAACCCTCCTCACGCTTTCATATTTCTCTTAACCTATGGCATTTAGAGGCTCATATCTTGGCTGAGGAAAATGCTGCTCTCATGGTCCCTTTGTCTCACGAGGAAATTGAGTTGGTGGTCTCTTCCTGGAAACCCAACTCTGCCTCGGGGTCTGATGGGTTCTCTCTTTCCTTCTTTAAAAAGTTTTGGCCGGTGCTCAAACATCTTGTTTATGCTATCATTATTGGGCTCTGCCTGGGCACTGTGGATATCTCGAGGCTTAATTATGTCATCATCTCTCTGCTTCCCAAGTTGAAGGGTGGTAATTCCATCTGTATGTTTAGAACCATTGCGTTCATAAATAATATCGCTAAGTTTCTTTCTAAGGGCTTCACAACGCGTCTGTCCCCTGTTGCCAAGGTCATTGGCTAGCAGCAATCTGCCTATTAGAGGTCGTTTCATTCTGGATGGTTTCTTGAGCCTGGACAAAATCATGCATGCTTTGGAAGTCAGGCACTGCAACGCTGTGATTCTTAAGTTAGACATCGGAGAAGGCGTATGACTCGATTAATTGGTCGTTTCTCCGTGACATTCTCTTGGACAAGGGTTTTGACGGTGCCTACGTGCATCGCCTCGTGCAGTTGGTCTATCGGGGCCACACGGCTGTTAATGTTAATGGGGTAGTGAGTTCTTTCTTCAAAATGGTCAGGGCCTTAGAAGGTGATCCAGTTTCCCCTCATCTCTTCAACTTTGTTGCCAATGCCTCTTGC
Source organism: Triticum aestivum (assembly GCF_018294505.1). Taxonomy (NCBI): domain Eukaryota; kingdom Viridiplantae; phylum Streptophyta; class Magnoliopsida; order Poales; family Poaceae; genus Triticum; species Triticum aestivum. The sequence goes on from NC_057798.1 coordinate 442,470,887, forward strand.
ATCTTAAATCTCTCTGCTGGCGCGGGTCTTATATCTTCAATCATTTCCCACCTGATCCGGGCTGGTATTTCTCATCTTCAATATGCTGATGATACAATTATCTTGGTTGAGAACTTCGACCGCAACATTATGAACCTCAAGTTTCTACTCTTTTGTTTTGAGGAGCTCTCTGGGCTTAAAATTAACTTCTCTAAGAGTGAAGTTCTGGGTTTGGGTGCCCCACTGAGGAAGCACATATGGTGGCTAACCTCCTCAACTGCAATCTTAGTTCATTCCCTTTCAAGTACATTGGGCTTCAAATTTCCTCCTTAAAACTTCTCACTAAGGATTTTTCGTTCTCGGTTACCAAGGTTGGCAACCAGTCATGCCCTGGAGGAGCGTTACAACTCGAAGGCTCGTAGGGTCTGTCCCATCAATGCGGGCCTCTCCTCTCCTATGTTTTTAATGGGTTTCTACTGCCTCCCGAAGGGCATCCATGTGGGTTTTGATAAGCACAGAGGTGGTTTCTTCTGGAACACCGCAGGCAAAAAGAAGAAATATAGGCTGGTGAAATGGAAGACGATATGTCGACCCAAAAACCTTGGTGGGTTGGGGATTGTGGATACCTACATCATGAACAAATGCCTTTTCGTTAAGTGGTGGTAGCATATTCTCTTGGATGATCCTAGTGACTTATGGATGCGTATCCTTAAAGCCAAGTACTCCCCATTTTCCAAACCTTTGATGACGCCAGGCTCAGGTGGTTCCCAGTTTTGGCGCTAGTTTCTCAAATTGCATGATGATTTTAGGGCTCTGGCTAAGTTCTCTGTTGGTGATGGTTCTTCAGTCAGGTTTTGGTTGGACTTGTAGACTAGGGATGGCCCCCTGGCAGTTGTTTTTCATGTTTTTTTCTTTGGGCGCCATTCCTTTGATCTCCATTGCGGAGCTCGCGGCCAGACAGTGGGACCTCAATTTTCGCCGGGCCCTGTCTCCTACAGAGCTGGATGATTGACACCGTCTTGCTGCCGTTTTCCCTATGCTCTCCTATTCTGCTGATGTGGTCTCGTGGCCACATTCGTCATCTGACCATTTTTTTGTCAAGTCTTGTTATCGTAAGCGTGTTACTGTTTTGACTGTCTCTCAGTTCAAGGTTGACTGGAAAGCTCACACGCCCCAAGATTAAGATTTTTATGTGGCAGGAGATCCGTGGGCGGTCGCCTGCCGCAGACCAAATGAAGAAGTTGAATGGGCCTGGCTCTGAATTACGTTCTTTGTGTGCTCTTCCTAAAGATACTAATCATATCCTCTTCCGTTCCCCCTAGCTCTGCTCTTCTGGAGCTGTATTAGAGATTGGCTCGGGGTTTCTTAGTCTCCTAATAGCTTTGGGGAGCTTAGACCTCTTGTTTCCAACTTAGTGGGCCAAGTCAAGAGGGTCTTCTGGTTCGGTTTCTCCACCATGTGTTGGACCCTATGGACCAACAGGAATAAATTTACTATTGAATAGGTGTTCCCTAACAAGGCGGTTGACTGCATTTTCAATGTCTATTCTGTTGCAACCGTGGAAATCTTTGATTAAGGGCGGTGATGTGGTGGTTGTGGTGCTCTTGATCTATCGTGTGTGGACAACGACAAACTCCATCTTGGACAGGGACCGGGCCAGCTGGTGATGTGCTCAGTTGTCATCTATCTAGTCTAGTGCTATCTTTGGTTTCTCGATTCAGGCCTGCGTGCCATCCAGTCGACTGTGACCTGCCTAGTTTGGTCGAACTTGTTTCTTAGGTATTCTTTGTTTGTTATGTGTGCTCTGTAAGACAATGTTTAATTCTTGATGGCTTTATTAGTTTAAGGTCGGGCCTCAGCCTTCCCTCTAAAATAAAGATATTACATCTTGTTTAGGAAAAGGAAGATAACTCTGAGTGTCTACATCAATGGATTCACACGAGCCATCCAATATTTGTGATTCAATAATGTCGGAGTGTGTACTCAAGACAGTAGGGATCAAGGATGCCCTCTATTTGTGAGTTTGGCCAGGGGCTAAATGCCTTGTTAGTCCACAAGTAAAGGTACATAAGAAATCAAGGACACACGACATTTTATACAGGTTCAATCCGCCATGTTAGCCAAACCCTACGTCTTGTTCGTGTTGATATAAACAGAGGAGTACAAGTGCTCTGGTGTTACAAAGGTAGTGGTCGGGGTGAGACCAGCAGTGGTCGGGGTACTAGCTTGAGTGCCCGAACACTCCTATCTCTACTCTCCCTGTTGGCGGCTGGTCTTCTGGTTGCTAGTAGTTGCTGGTAGTGCACTAGGTGCTTGTTTGCCTCCCCCCTTCGACCTTGGCGCTCCACTTATATAGGCCTGGGGGGGTACCACATTTGGTCTAAATATATAGGGTTAATTTGATAAATGCCACTCTAAATCTGGCAATTCCGAGAAATCCCACTACAATTTGCAAACTTTGAAAAATGTCATTTCATGCCATTTCCAGTGGCATTTTTCGAAGTCTGGAGTGGCCTTTTTCAAAGTTTGCAAAAATTGCAGTGGCATTTTTCAAAGTTTGGAAATTGCAGTGGCATTTCTGTGAATCACCATAATTGGAGTGACATTTATCTAATTAACCCAAAATATATGTGCTGATATACAAATAATGGTTTGTTGTGGCGTCCCACTTGCCTCCGTCATTTTGCAGTAGATGAGCTACACTGGAGCATGTCAGATGCTTGAGTATTTCCTTCGACGTGACACGCTACGCCGCCCTTCTCCTACTTTACACCACACCAATGTTCTGTCTTCTCGTTCGTCCCCCGGGTCATCGTGATGATGCCCCTACTCATAGCCCTGCGCTGGGCTACATATAGTAGGTTGACCGGGCATTTAATGCCCAGTGTGTGGAGTGCTCTGCAAGGCCAGCCTTTCTGGCCGGCGTGTGTCCCATCTATTCGGGAATTCAGTCCCCAAATACATCATGGCTGACATCAGAGGCCTATTTGGGGATCTTCTACGGTCGATTTTACCTTGCGTACCTCATAGTTTATACTTCCTGCACAAAGCTTTTTTTTACTGCAGTACACCTTTGATGTTAGTTACTGTTTTTCCCACGCTAAATTATTTCCGAGGAGGTTCATATACACAACATTTTGCGTATACCATGGTACCTAATGTTTCACCACTAGCCCTAGGGACCGCCCGTAGCGATTTGGTGGAGGGCAAAGAAGCAAGCATGCGCTCTAATCACGATGCGGGTGGGCCTAGAGCCAAATAACTGCCCCCGCATCAAAAATTACTTCCACCGCTCTTTGGGTGGGAAAAGGATAGTATTGTAGGAAGGTCATAAGACGACACATGTATAGGAGACCATTCAACCGAACTGTGTGCAATGCGTGAATCACAAACGGTATTGTAATAAAATCATCGCCAATAAAATGAACTGTGTGCGATGGCTGATCCATCAAGCACAATTCAGATAAGAGTTGCATGTATGAAACTTGGCATACAGTTGATCCATACGAACTATTTACGACGGGCCAAAAAACACAAACGGTTAGCCGGGTCCAGATGTGTGCGATAGACAACATACCGGTCACTCGGATAAACTGTTTGCCATTAGCCAAAACAACACAAATAGTTACCTAGAACAAGGTGTGCGCGATAGACAGCATACATGTCACCCGGATGAACTGTTTGCGATGCTCCAAAATAAGACAAACGATTTGGCGGAACAAGATGTGTGTGATATCGGCAAACATGCCAATCATTAGAATTATGTGGGATGACTGATAATAACACAGAGGATTCCTGCTAATAAGCTGTGTGTGATGTTGGCACGATGTGATTTGATCTACCTGCACAACATGTATGCTCTATATATAGAACAACAACATATATACTTATAAGAACATGATTGCATAACCAAACTAAACATCCAATTACATAAGTGACTACACATAACATTTGCACACACCTCAATAAACAATTACATGCATACTAAACTAGGAGAAAATATCATCAAATCGTCATTTATTTCTTCTTGTGATGCTTGCCGCCACTACTCTGCTTGTGGCTCGATCCCTCGTCATCTTCAGCAAGGAGGCACTCCTTCATGTCAACGGTCCACCTGTACATCTCGTAGCATGTGTACTCATCCTTGTCCGCGAACTTGACGTGATCATCATCCAGTCTCTGCACCTAAACTCTGTGCCAGGCAGGCTTGTTCTTCTTGCAAGCATCTTTCATGTTACTATAGTAGGGGTCGGTGATGGCCACGGCTAGGTCAACCAGGGAGTCCTTCTCCTTCTTGCAGCCCCAGACCCTGTCCTGGCCTTGGATGTCGACAAGATTCTGGCATGCCAACCCCAAAGTCTTGAGCACCTTTAGATCGCTGATGGTGTCCACCTTAGCGAACCTATAGTCGGGGCTATGAACAAACTTGGCAAAATGCTTGCAAGGTTTTGTGGCCATGCAGTAGTGATAGAAGAGTATGTGAGAGTGCACACACAACTGGGTGACGACAACCTTCTGATTATACCTGACACGACCGCCGATGTACTCGAGGTTGAAGCCAGCCACTAACTGAGAGGTCCATCTCCCTCACGTGGGTGTCCACTACAGGATACAAGTCAAACTGCCACATGTTGTCGTCGGCTGCTGGGAGCACCATTGGAGCCACTAGATATCATGTACGTATGTGTCATCGTGGGTGTGCTTATTGTATTGTGGGGCGCAATCAAAAGGTTAAACAGACTAAGGTTAATATGGCCACGGGAATAAATGGGGGCTCGACGGCCTGGAATATCGGCAAGTCGAGATGGCAGTTTTTGCAGTGCATAACTCTATCGTGGCGCACATAACTACATCATGGTGACGCACGCGGCACAACCGCATGCATATGGCGCCCCACACGCGATCGTGCACCGACCACAATCACCGGTAGAGCGCGGTGGAGGGAGGCAAGGGGAGTGCGTCGCGGCTGCCTCAACCGTGAGCAACCACATGCATATAGCAGTTGAACATGTAGAGAATAGCTGTCTACAAGCCGATGGATGCTAGCTGGCAGCATCCTAGGGAAGGATGATATCGTGTTTCACATCACGCCATTCAACCAAACTTTGTGTGATGTACTAATCGCAAATGTGTGCGACGGGCCATTCATTGAGCATGATGATGGCATGCATAACATTTGTGATATGTTGTTGTAACATGCACGGTTGCAATGTTCTAAGCATGTGTGTGTGCTTATTAGCAAACGCATTATAGAAACAAATTGTTGGCGATGGGTAGGAGCATCACACACGATGTGTAGTGCGAGTAATCATGTGTGATGATTTGAAAGTTACACCTACGGTTCCTTACGGAAACCTGTGTGTGATAATATGTGGCAACACATACGATTTCAAGCTAGGAATTGTCTATTCTAACAGGCACACATTAAATTAAAGGAATCATGTGCAATACTATTAACGAGCACACACGGTTGATGGAACAAGACATGTGCTAGTAGCTCGTACCCAGAAACCGGCCCCAGTCCAACCATTCATGGCATGCACCATCTTGTACCTACCAACATAGACACCCTTGTGTAGAAATTAATGGCATTATACACGTGCCCCGCAATCCACGCCAACACTTCTCGCCTCTTCCCCCATCAGTTTCCCACCACCAGCAAGTGGCTAGATCTATATGACTCGGGTGGCAACGCACCATAGCGACATTGTGCGCAGATCTAGTCCACACCCATCTACAATTATTCCAAGCATGACATGCAACCAAAGTTTCAACATTGGCCCCTTCATAGATTACATCTTCGACGAGGAGAACAAGCCAGAGCAGGTTGAGAGCAAGAGCTTCGTCGGCTGGTGCAAGCACCATGGCCCATCGACAATGATATCACGGTGTCGTTTCTTGGGTGCATGATGTCTGCTAGAACTACATCGGTATTTCCCCAAAGAGGACGGGATGATGTAGTATAGCGACGGTAGGTATTTCCCTCAATGATGAGACCAAGGTTATCAAACTAGTAGGAGAACCTCCTCACACCATGTAAACAGCACCTGCACACAAATAACAAATATTCGCAACCCGACGTGTTAAAGGGGTTGTCAATCCCTTTCGGGTACGGCACCTCAAGATAGGCAAATAACGTGAGGTAATTGTGGTAGATAGGATAAATAGATCGTGGAACAAATAAATTGCAGCAAGGTATTTTTTATTTTTGGTTTAATAGATCTGAAAATAAATGCAAAGGAAAATAGATCGGAAAGGCAAATATGATGAAAAGAGACCCGTGGGCCATAGGTTTCACTAGTGGCTTCTGTCGAGAAAAATAGCAAACGGTGGGTGAAAGTGCAACTATCCCTGGGTGGTTTTGGTAATTCCTAACAACATATAGCTCATTGAGATAATGCTATTTCAAGATAAATATTTCAGGAAAGCTCAATGATTGGCATGGCATGGATGAGAAAAGTGGATCCCTCAAAATGCTAAGGACAAAAGGAGTGGCTCAAGCTCAAAGCACAAGACTCTACATTTTCTATTTTCGTGATACAAGATCACATTGAGTCTATAGGAAAAGCCAATACTATCAAGGAGGGGTGAGGTGTTGCTTAATGAGTTTCTTGCTCAAAGTGCTTAGTGATATGCTCCAAAGCCCTCAACTACTTTCTCATATCCACATATGACCCAAACCAAAAGTCAAACTCGGCCCCACCGAAACCATCTATCCGGCGCCACCGAGTTCAGATGTCATAGCCATTGCCACAAACACTAGTCTTTTCGGTCTCACCGATAGGGATCTCGGTCTCATCGAGATGGGGTTGCAATCTCTCTGTTTACCTTCATAACGTTCCGGTCAAACCGAGATGAGCGATCGGTCCCACCGAGATTGCAATGCAAACTCACAGTTTCCCTTCCATAACATTTCGGTCCCACCGAGATGAGTGAATCGGTCCCACCGAGTTTGCCTGACCAACCCTCTGTGTGTCCATTACCAAGATCGGTCTCACCGAGTTTGTGTAAGTGGTCTCACCGAGATTACTTTATGCCCTAACCCTAACCATATCGGTCCCACCGAGATGACATGTCGTTCCCACTGAAAATCCTAACGATCACATTATTTCCTAAATCGGTCCGACCGAGTTTCACAGTTCGGTCCCACCGAGTTTGGTAAGTTGTGTGTAACGATTAGATTTTGTGTGGAGGCTATATATACCCCTCCACCCACTGTTCATTCGTGGAGAGAGCCATCAGAACGTGCCTACACTTCCAGCATACATTTTCTGCGAGAGAACCACCTACACTTGTGTTGACATCAAGATCTTCCATTCCTACCACATAAATCTCGATTTCTAACCTTCCCCAAGTTGCTTTACACTCAAATCTTCTTTCCACCAAATCCAAATCCCGTGAGAGAGAGTTGAGTGTTGGGGAGACTATCATTTGAAGCACAAGAGCAAGGAGTTCATCATCAACACACTATTTGTTACTTCTTGGAGAGTGGTGTCTCCTGGATTGGCTAGGTGTCACTTGGGAGCCTCTGACAAGATTGTGGAGTTGAACCAAGGAGTTTGTAAGGGCAAGAAGATCGCCTACTTCATGAAGATCTACCCTAGTGAGGCAAGTCCTTCATGGGCGACAGCCATGGTGGGATAGACAAGGTTGCTTCTTCGTGGACCCTTCGTGGGTGGAGCCCTCAATGGACTCGCGCAACCGTTACCCTTCGTGGGTTGAAGTCTCCATCAACGTGGATGTACGATAGCACCACCTATCGGAACCATGGCTAAAAAATCTCCATGTCAACATTGCGTTTGCTCCTCAAACTCCTCCCTTTACCTTCATATGCAATTGTTTTACATTCCGCTGCTATACTCTTAGAATTGCATGTGTAGGTTCATTGCTTGACTTGTGCTAAGTTGCTAAAATCTTCCAAGAACTAAAATTGGGAAAAGGCTAGATTTTTATTTGTTCAAGTTGTCTAATCACCTCCCCTCTAGACATACTTTCAATCCTACAAGTGGTATCAGAGCTTTGGTCTCCCTTTGCTTTGATTTCCATAGCCTTTGTTGGTCATAGCCTTGGTTTCACAACCTAGGAGAGTATGGCATCTAGTGAGGGAAATTACCACTGTAGAGGTCCTTACTTTGATGGTACTAATTTTGCTAGTTGGAAGCATAAGATGAAAATGCATATTCTTGGACATAACCCCGCCGTTTAGGCTATTGTGTGTATTGGCTTGCAAGGTGAATTCTTTGATGGGAGAGAACCGAACCGTGAAGCTACCACGAAAGAGTTGAAGATGTTGCAATACAATGCTCAAGCTTGTGATATCCTATTCAACGGATTGTGCCCCGAAGAATTCAACAAAATCAGCCGTCTTGAGAATGCAAAGGAAATTTGGGATACTTTGATTGACATGCACAAAGGTACTGACTCCATCAAGGAATCCAAATTGGATGTGCTTCAAAGTCAACTTGACAAGTTCAAAATGAAGGATGGTGAAGGCCTTGACGAGATGTATTCTAGGCTTGGTCTCATCACAAATGAGATTGCCGGCTTAGGAAGTGAAGAGATGACCGACAAATTCATCATCAAGATGATCCTAAGAGCCTTGGATGGAAAATATGATATCGTGTGCACATTGATCCAAATGATGCCCGATTACAAAGATCTCAAGCCACCGGAAGTCATTGGAAGGATTTTTGCTCATGAGATGTCACTCAAGGATAAGGAGGAGCTCCACAACAAGTCAAGTGGTGCTTACAAAGCCTCATGCGAAGCTCCCACATCATCAAGTGAGAAACAAACCTTCAATGAAGAATTGAGCCTAATGGTGAAGAACTTCAACAAATTCTACAGGAATAGAAGCAAGGAAAGAAGTTCCAAATCAAGGTCCTACAATGACAAAAGATCTTCTAATCGTGAGTGTAATTGCTACAATTGTGGAAGACCCGGACAATACTCCAATGAGTGTACGACTCCCTACAAAAGAAGAGAAGATTCTCCAAAAAGAAGAAGTAGAAGAGAAGAATCACCATCAAGAGAAAGAAGGAGTAGAGATGATCGTTATGAACGAAGAACATCCCAGAGAAGCAAGGATTCAGAAAGGAAGGAAAAGTCATCAAGGAGCTACACAAAACGAAGACATCAAGCTCATGATTGTCAATGGGTATCCGGCTCCGACTCCGACAATCACTCCGAGAGAAGCTCTCACCCTGACTCCGAATATACTCAAGATGAAGGGGTTGCCGGTCTAGCACTTGTGTCAACAAACTCCTACGACATATTTGATTCACCAAATGAAGGACTTGGAAGATGCTTCATGGCTAAAGGCCCAAAGGTATCACACCCTGAGTATGTTGATTTCAATAGTGATGAAGATGACTTGTTAGGTGATGATGATTTACTTGTTGACAACTCTAGGGATGAATACTATGATGAAACGTAAAATAATCATGCTAATCAAGATAAAACGAATGACAATGATAAGGAGAAGATTGAGCGCCTAACTAAAGAACTAAACACTCTTAAGTTAGCTCATGAAACTATCTTGGAAGATCATCGAGAACTTTTAAAGACTCATGAAAAGTTATGCTTTGAAAAGCTCAACCTTGAGCAAGAGCATGAGTTTTTAAAGTCAATCAATGATGATCTCCGCAAGAAAAGTTCTTCTTATATTGCCAAGTGTTTACTCTTATCTACTTACATGCCTTAAGTCAAGTCTAGTAACAAGAACAAGAAAGATTCTTCTTCTAGTAGTAACAATAATCATGCTAAATCCAATGTTGTTGCTTCTAGTAGTTCTCTTGATTCCACTAATGATTCTCTTAGCCAAGTTACACTTGAGCAAGAAAATAGCTTATTGAAGGGAATATAGAGAAAGGTGTTTACAAGAGTCTTGCCGGATGAGCAATTCAAGGAAATTGTACGCAAGCAAGGAAGGCACCGGAAGAATCAAGGTGTTGGTTTTGAACGAAAGATCAATGCCAATGGAGTTGAGTGGGAAGAAGATCAATACCCCTAGACGAGAACATGCATCAACGCCTATGTATAGATTACCCCAATGTCACCTCGGGAATCCGCGAGTTGAGTGCCAAAACTCATATCAAGTGAATCAATATGATACCCATTGTCACCACGAGTATTCATATGCAAGACATATATCAAGTGCTCTCAAATCCATAAAAGTATTCAATCCAACAAAACGAAATCTCAAAGGGAAAACTCAATTCATCACAACAAGATAGAGAGGGAAAACACCATATGATCCAACTATATTAACAAAGCCCCCGATACATCAAGATCATGCCATTAAGAACACGAGAGAGAGAGAGAGAGATTAAAGACATAGCTACTGGTACAAACACTCAGCCCCGAGGGTGGACTACTCTTTCTTCATCGTGGTGGTCGACGGGATGATGAAGATGGTCACCAATGATGATTCCCCCTCCGGTGGAGTGCTGGAACGAAGTCTAGATTGGTTTCTTGTGGCTACAGATCCTTGCAGCGACGAAACTTCTGATCTAGGGTTACCTCGAGGTTTTTCTAAATATTTCGGAATTTATAGGGCGAAGAAGGGGTGCGGGAGGCCACCGAGGTGGGCACAACCCACCTGGGCACAACCCACCTGGGCACTCCTGGGCCCCCAGGCGTGCCTTGCTGGGTTGTGCCCCCCTCGGGGCACCCCCCAGGTGCTTCTCTGGCCCACTGGATGTCTTCTGGTCCAAGAAAAATCTCCAAAAAGTTTCGCTTCATTTAGACTCCGTTTGATATTGATTTCCTGGGATGTCAAAAACAAGCAAAAAACAGCAACTGGCATTAGGCACAGGGTCAATAGGTTAGTCCCAAAAAATGATATAAAGTTGCTATAAAATGATTGTAAAACATCCAAGAATGATAATATAATAGCATGAATACTTCATAAATTATAGATATGTTGGAGACGTATCAACGTCATACGCAGAACGTGGGATTGGTGGAAAGAGGCGGCCATGGAGGTAGTGCGCTGAATAGGGTATGCAGGGCGTCAGATTGGTGAGGTTGGGAAGTTGCTGGAGTAACATGTCGGCCAGAAATGCAGGGAGTAGGACTGGCGGAACGGGTGGTTACCTAAAATGGTGGAGATCCAGCCCCCACCCTCCCTATAAAAGAGGGGTTGCGGGAGGTGATGCTTATCCACCTCTCCCTTCTCCATTATTTCAGCATCTTCCACCACCATGGTGAGAGGAAAAGGCCGAGCTCGTGCTTCCGCCGCTGTATTGATATCTTCCCTCGACATCATGCCATTGCTTCGGCTGTAGTGGTGGAGACTGGCTCCCGCGCTTGGGGTGGTGCTGGAGTCCATGGTCATGGAAGACACGGCGCCCGGGGCCGGGGTGGCCAGAGTAGGGCGCTCGTCATTCTGCCTCCGGCTGCTCCTCCCCCAGTAGAAGGCCATACAGAAGGCATGACACTCGAGTTCGTCATAGAGGTTCATGACCCACCGTGAAGCCGGCTGTGGCTGCCCTGTCCCTTTGCTGGGGTTATGGAGATCAATCACCCTCTCGGTCTATTGTTGCGCGTGGATGGCTGCCGCAACGGCTCTGTTTGGGTGAACATAGAGTTCTCCATCAAAACCACCATGTACCTCACACGTGGGTGGAAATTCTTTTCCTACGCTCATTATCTGGAGCATGGGCATCTTCTCCACTTCAGGTTAGTGGAGTCAGACATTCTCTGCATGAAGTTCTTCGGTGCTTCAGGCGCTCGCATGGAGTGCCGCGCGGAGAGATCGAGCAACAGCGAAACCTCCTCCCTGAGCGATAACGACGAGGTGGATGATGGTGAACACAGCAACGGTGGGTCCCTGGGCATCAATATCGAGGGTGATAGCTTTGACTCCCGCTGAGCGCCAGCAACACCATCATCTCCAGCTGAGCGCCGGTAGCACCACCATCTAGCCTGCTGGGAGCGCTCTGCCAAGGCGCTCCTTTTGCCCTAGGTTGTACTTGATGTAAACCCTGAAAAAAGGGCTAAGAAAAACATTATCAAGCACTTTTCATTTTCAATATATACATATCTTATTGGTCGTGCTCAAATGAATGTGTACTATTCCCCTTATTTGTTTATATTCTTGTATGATTTGAATCCGACACCCTACGTAGTTTAGAAGCTTGCCGGAACAGATACCTGTCACGAGCACTTTGAAGGACTCATCCTTAGCAGCCTGCTGGTGGTACTGTATCCGGTAAGGCAACTTGCCGGTCTCAATGCTACTTCAAAAATCTCGGTGAGCGGGCTCAAGGCAAAATGAGAGCATGAATAAACACAACCAAATTCCTTCATGTGCAGGTTTTTCACAGATGAATAAATCAAACAAGGGGAATTTCCAAGATGTAAACAACAAAATTCTTAGTTGAAAATTTTCCAACATAGCTTTCTTTGCTGTACTTCTCGTTGCATGAGATGCGTGCCAACGCCAACGCCATTCCAAAAATGGTACTCCATCATCACCCCCACCCCCGAGAAACATGCAAGTGAGGGATCCTTCTGTCTTTGAGAAAAAGAAAGAAGAGAATAGAGTGGAATGGGGACCTTGGCGGTGCATTATCCATTTTTTTCAAGCAAAGATGTAATCATAGTGTTACGCGTATCGATACATAAGGCCAAGGAGCGCGTGGCTGTCCCTCACCCCGCGCCTTCAGGAAGCAAGTGAGAGAGTGCCCTCCGCTCAGGCATGGTCGCGGCAACCTGATGAGTCACGCCCTTAGTGTGGCCCGCGGCCGCGATGAGCAACAGAGAGGCAACCATCCGTTTCAGAGACGTCCCCATCCCTTCACTTGGAGCAGTCCTGTGGGAGGAAGGGCTTAGGGAAGCTTGTTGCATTAAGATCAAGGAGAGCAGAGCGCTTACTCATCCATGGATACCCACTTTCTTCTCTTCAGGGCCCACACCAGTGTGCCGGGGCCGTCTTCAGGCCGCCCCTTCTTCGAGAGGCATGAGGCCTGGGAGTTAGCACCCAGAGGTTTGGTGCGTGGCTTGCCACGCTTGAAGCGGTGGCTTCGGCCCCGGGCGGGTCGGCGCAATCGTCGTTCGCCAGCGCAAGAGCGGGTTGTATGGCGGTAGGTGGAGGAAGTTCAAAGCGTCCCTCAGTTGCCGCCTGGGCGCCTCGCCCATGAAGCCCTCGAGGCCCCGGACCACTAGGAAGGGCTTGTCCCAAAGCCCCTCATGGCCCTCAGGGAGCAGCGCCCATTGATCAAAGTGTGGCATCCTCTTGACGAAGTCCCCTTTGTTCGTGTAATTGTACAGAGGGAGCCCATTTTGGGGAAGCATGCTTGCTTCCCCACCAATCAAGATAAGGAGTATCCTGCTCAGCACATAGAGGGGTAGGTAGGTTGTCTGAAGCCTCATTGCGTCCTTGGGGCTGATGAAGGCACACATAGGGAGAGAATGGTGTTGGAGGGGGGGGGGGTCATTCGACCATGGATGAACTCTGTCACCACCATCATCACTGTCACGCCTGCCGCCCTCAGGTCAGCCATCCTTGCCGTGATCCGCGATAGCCTCGGGTCGATGAGCCTCTCATGTCTCCACCCGGAGCTCGCTTCTGCCGGAGATGACGGAGTTTGAAGTAAGGGGCTAAACTGGGCCACGTCGACGTACACCCATTGCCTCCGGAAGCCCTCCGCCTTGGGGCCGATATCCGTGTCAATGCCTTCGCCCGCCATCGCGCTCACAGCACAGAGCGACACGCACCCGGAGCATTGTGCATCGGCGGTTAGACGTAGGGAGAAGAAGTGGTGAAGCAATGCCACTGAGGGGGCGACGCCCGCAAAGACCTCGCACAAGAACGCGAAGGCAGAAAGGATGAGGACGGATTTTGGGTCAAAGTGCAATGCATGACCAAATGATATGAAAGCACGACATTGAAGAAATCCGAGAATGGGGGCAGCATGCCGGAGAAGAGAGCATAGAGATGAAGGGCAACGGTGGTGACTGAGGGAGTCCTGGAGTAAGGGGTCCTCGGACAGCTGGACTATATACATGGGTCGGACTGTTGGTGTATGAAGATACAAGATAGAAGACTTCTTCCCGTGTCCATATGGGACTCTCCTTTGCGTGGAAGGCAAGCTTGACGATTCGGATATGTCATTCCTTCCTCTGTAACCGACTCTGTGTAACCATAGCCCCCTCCGGTGTCTATATAAACCAAAGGGTTTAGTCCATAGAGACAACAACAATCATAATCATAGGCTAGACTTCTACGGTTTAGCCATTACGATCTCGTGGTAGATCAACTCTTGTAATACTCATATTCATCAAGATCAATCAAGCAGGAAGTAGGGTATTACCTCCATAGAGAGGGCCTGAACCTGGGTAAACATTGTGTCCCCCACCTCCTGTTACCATTAGCCTTAGACGCACAGTTCGGGACCCCCTACCCGAGATCTGCCGGTTTTGACACCGACATTGGTGATTTCATTGAGAGTTCCGCTGCGTCGTCATGAAAAGGCTTGATGGCTGCATCAATCATCTACAACAACGCAGTCCAGGGGGAGATCTTCCTTCCCGGACAGATCTTCGTATTCGGCGGCTTCGCACTGCGGGCCAACTCGCTTGGCCATCTAGAGCAGATCTATAGCTACGCCCCTGGCCATCAGGCTAGATTTGGAAGCCAGAATTTTGTGGCCGATATCCGTGGAGACTTGATCTTCGATGGATTCAAGCCCATGAAGGTTGTCCCCTACCACCATGATGAACATGACCTAAATCTATCATCTGGCCGTGCTCAGGAGATAGCGTCTGTAACCGCTCTGGCCCTAGATCCTGAGCAGACCACGTCGTCCGAAGACGGGAAGCTTAATCTTGCCACGGAAGCCGCAGACTCAGCGGCGCTCGAGCCGCACATAGACCCAACATCGAGCTGGGCTGGTGTCACTGAAACCTCAAACTCGTCTCCGGCCATAGGTTTCAGACCGCGTGCATCCACGTCCATCGAATCTAATTGGGCGCCGATCTTGGAGTTCAGCTCCGCGGACATCCTCCAGCACTCACCTCTAGGCGATGTGTTAAACTCATTGAAATCCCTCTCCTTGTCGGGGGACTCTCGGCCGAACTATGTCCAGCTCGAATGGGAAGCGGACGATGAAGTACTTCGTTTCCCACCCACCACCCACTTCATTGCCACCGTCGAAGACTTAACCAACCCACTCAATTACGGCTCCGAGGACATCGATGGTATGGACGACGATGCCGGAGAGGAGCAGGCACAAAAACCACCACCCTTAGGGCGGTGGATGGCTACATCATGATACGATATATACATGGTGGACACACCTAAGGAGAAGGAGGCCGACGGTGATAACGGCATGCCTATCGATGAACCTCCCAAGCGCCAGCATCAGAAGCGCCGACCTTGATCCGGCAAAATGAAAACCAACAACATTGTCACGGACGACAATGATAATCTGCACCAAGCCGAGGACCCCGCAGACCCAGCGTTGGAGCAGGGCGTGCGAGAGGACGGCGAACACAGTCCGGAGATGTTGTCTGACCACAGCGATGCCGAAGATAGCAATTATCAACCTGTCTCTGAAGAGGAGATCAGCCTGGGCGACGAAGAATTCGTCATCCCAGAAGAACCATTAGAACAAGAACGCCTCCATCAAAGGCTTATCGCCAGTGCAAGGAGCCTGAAGAAGCAGAAGCAGCGGCTTAAAGCCGCACATGATACGCTCAATGACAGATGGAACGAAGTGCTAGACGCTGAGGAAAAATACGACGGTAATCGCCAAACAGAGAGCTATCCTAAGCATAAGCTGTCCGAATTCGACAACGAGGCTATTGCACCTATACCGCCAAAAAACAATACAGCTGATAGGCCGGACCGACCACCTCGTGGTCGAGACAGAGCGGCTAACAATGCAGTACACAAGCCCGCACCCCCTCCCCATAAAGGAAGGAAGGTTGCGGCCCAGGACCAGAAACACGATCTACGTGAAGACCTGGACAAAAAGGCTGGTAAAACCAGGTCCATCTATGGATCCAGGGAACATGCTCCTACACGGGATCGTGATTATCAAACCAGATATACCGGTCATCTACCAGCTCGGAACCAATACCGAACATTACAATCGTCGTACCGAATCCACGACACAGCCAGATATAGGGGTGACGGACACCACCTATGCTTCATCGATGAGGTGCTGGAACACGATTTTCCAGAGGGATTTAAACCCGTAAACATCGAGGTGTATGATGGAACGACGGACCCCGCGGTTTGGGTAGAAGACTTTATTCTTCACATCCACATGGCTCGCGGAGATGATCTCCACGCCATCAAATACTTACCCCTCAAGATGAAAGGACCAGCTCGGCGCTGGCTGAAAAGCCTCCCTGGAAACTCCATTGGAAGCTGGGAAGAACTTGAGGATGCTTTTCGGGCCAATTTCCAAGGGACCTATGTCTGGCCCCTGGACGCAGATGATCTAAGTCACATAACCCAACAACCTGGAGAATCAGCCCGTAAGCTTTGGAACCGGTTTCTCACTAAGAAGAACCAAATCATTGATTGTCCGGACGCCGAAGCCTTAGCAGCCTTCAAACACAGTGTTCGGGACGAATGGCTAGCCAGACACCTCAGCCAGAAAAAGCCAAGACAATGGCAGCCTTAAACACACTCATGACCCGCTTTTGCGTGGGCAAGGATAGCAGGTTAGCCTGTAGCAGCACTAGTGATCCCGGCACATTTGAGGTCAGGGACGGCAATGGAAAACCACGACGCAACAAAAACAAATGTCAGAACAATGAAGAAAGCCCAGACAATACAGCGGTAAACGCCAGATTCAGGGGCTCCAGACTCGATCAACGGAAGAAGCCATTTAAAGGCAATAAAGATGGTCCATCCAGTCTGGATAAAATTTAGACAGGCCCTGCCAGATCCACGGCAACCCCGCTAAACCTGCGAAGCATACCAACCATAGTTGCTGGGTCTTCAAGCAGGCCGGCAAACTCAACGCCGAACATATGGGGAAGGGACCTCAGAGCAAAGACAAGGACGAACCTCGCCAGCCGAACACGGGGGGACAGAAGAAATTTCCACCGGAGATCAAAACAGCGAACATGATCTATCTCACTCATATCCCAAACAAGGAGCGCAAACGCGCACTCCGAGATGTCTATGTCGTCGAGCCCGTCGCCCCCAAATTCAACCCATGGTCAGCCTGTCCGATCACCTTTGATCGCAGGGATCATTCGACTAGTATCCGTCATGGGGGTTTGGCTGCCCTAGTGCTCGACCCAATAATCGACGGATACCACCTCACTTGAGTCCTCATGGACGGTGGCAGCAGTCTCAGTCTGATATATCAGGACACTATCCGCAAGATGGGGATAAACCCGTCAAGAATCAAGCCAAGCAGCAGTACCTTTAAAGGAGTTATACTGGGCGTGGAAGCCCGCTGCACGGGCTCTCCAACATTGGATTTTGTATTTGGCTCTCCCGACAACTTTCGAAGCGAAGAACTAATCTTCGACATAGCTCCATTCCAAAGTGGCTATCATGCACTACTCGGAAGAACGGCCTTCGCCCATTTTAATGCAGTCCTCCATTACGCTTATCTAAAACTCAAAATGCCTAGGCCACGTGGCATCATTACAGTCAGCGGAAATACGGAGCGCTCTCTTCTATAGAAGAATACACGGCGGCTATAGCAGTCAGAACACAAAACGGCCTATTCAAGCCGAGCAGCTCATTGGTCGTTAAGACCGCAGAACCAGCTTAACGTGTCCGACGCACACCTCAGCACGGCAGCTCAGATAAACCTAAGATTAGCAGCTACGCCCCCATCGACCGCCCCATAAGGAGATAGCACATGTGCCATGTATACACAAATATACACTCAAAATTCTTGGGGTGGCGCCGGGGGCACACTGCACACAAAAATTCCATAGTTCGGCTCGACCCTATTCGGACTCCAAAAGTTATATTTCACGGTTCATTGAAAGGAACCAGCTTTACTTATGGCCACACCAGGTTCTTTTACCTGGTTTTTTATTTTTTACAGATGGCCATCACACTATACCCTTCAAGGACACTTCACAACGGAGAAAACGGCGCAGACGTGCAACACGGCCCCGCATTAAGGTTTCTTTTTTAGATTAAGACCTTGTGTAAACCTTTTTCTCTCTTTTTGTTTTATGCTTTCCTGGCATGTAAAATGTCCAAGAAAGATATCGGCATTTCCTGTAAATATACGGCTCGCCATACTAAAGTGGATGTTATAGAAGCAGCTTGTTTCGTATTGCATTTTGAGATTTATGCTCTCACCACCTGCATTCTTTCCCCACGTCGGATTGCCATATGTGCCTTGATACCAGGGTCTATTACCAGGGCTGTATTCAGCCCGGTATATATCGAAAAGTCCGAACACCTGTATGGAGTGTTTGGCATCTCGAGTTTGGCCTTATATGCATCATCTCCGAATCATGTCTTTTGTCAATAGTTGGGTTGCCCGGCTCCTGTGCTTACTACCTTACATTCCGCTATATCGGCTAGGGTAGTAAGGAAGAACTACTGCGATTGTGTCCTGGCTCGTCCGGATGAGCACCTCTGTAGAGAAAGCTGAAATCCGACTGTCATGATGTGGCGAGAGCTGGTCAACCACTCGATGACTCATTGGAATCTTCGCAATTCCCTCTGTATTAAATGAAGGACCATTATTCTGGTCACGTATGTAAAAGCGCCATATTCGTATAAATGCGAACATACCAGGGGCTATATCGTAGACCCATGTAACACCCCAAAAGTTTAACCAGGTTTTAGTTATTAAAATTTTGCCAAGAGTTAAAATTTTGCCTGCAAGGAAATTTTGTTGTTTTTAAAAAACCTTTCTGTTAATATTAAGGGTTTATTTTTCTCAAGTGGATCCTTCCAAGCATATTGAACTTCTATGCCATCTCATTAAAACAATTTCCTAATCAGTAAATTTATTTAAAAATTACTTCACCCTGAGCTTTAATCATTAGAATGACTTGTTTTAAGTTTGGAGCTCTTTTTGTACTACCACCATTTGATAAAATTAACTAAAAATTCCACCAAAATTTGGAGATGTCATGTGATGCCTCTAAATCACTTTTATGCAATAGTATAGTTCATTCATTGCATATTTTGAGTGCTTCACATGTTTTTCTTCTCTGGTCCAGTAGGCATTTTTGCACTGCAACCCTTTTAAATATTTGTTTCTAGCTTCCACCAAAATTATGGGATGTCAGTAGCAGCATATGATTCCATTATATGCAAAGACCCAATGATGTTCTTTGAAAATTTTGAGTCAATCAACCTAAACTTCATTCTGGTCCATCAAGATGGTTTGTACAGCATCCCTATTATTGCTTGCTCTTTGGCCCTTGATTCCTTCTCCTACTTGTAGTACTCCATGCTAAACCCCTAAGTCCAGGAGCATGCAACCACTGGCATATTTTTGGTTCATGAAATAATGCCACTCACATCCTGTCCAGATTTGAAGTTCTGCAAGATTTGCACTAGCAAGTTTGTGCTTTTCACCAACTAACCTCACCACCCTCTTGTGCATCCAATGAGACACTGATCTGGAAGATTTGGCCCCTCCAAGAATAGCCTAGGTGCCTTTGGCATTTTGACAAACACCTGGAGTGCATGGACTGTTTTGGCATGATCTCAGGTATACAGTTTGAACTTGGCCACCTGACCAAACCACCTTGTCCCTGGAGTTTCCCTCTATCACTAGCCTAGTTATGTTGCTTGCCAACCTCACCCGTGACATGTAGTGTGCCACGACATTGTGTCGAACACCTTCCGTGCGTGCACTGGACGTGCCCAGAGTTTTGCTTAACGAGTGTCGTGGGTGATTCCAGACACCGGGGAGTTAAGCTGGTGTGTGCAAGTCAGGTGCGTTTTCATTTAAAAGACCGTAGACGGAATTAGTCCCGATGGACTAAAGAAATCCGTTACTCATGAGAGTACACCCTCTGCAGAGATTAAACCTATTCGAATAGTCGTGTCCATGGTTAAGGATTACAGTCTGGGATGGGTCAAGTGTCGGTCTTAGCGTCGGTCTTCGGAGGTGAAACCGTTAAATCAGAACTGATATTATAACTTGTGACATGTGATAATGATGATTATTATTTTTTTGTGGACTAACCCGTGATATTTTTGGTATTATCGAATATCCCTGGGATGGTTTTACCTCCGGTATATTCACTATGACCGTTTCTCTTAAAGCCCTTTATGTGGTGTCGCTCAGACGCCCGACTGTGGCATTTCTTTTAAAGCCCTTTATGTGGTGTCGCTCAGACGCCCGACTGTGGCATTTCTTTTAAAGCCCTTTATGTGGTGTCGCTCAGACGCCCGACTGTGGCATTTCTCTTAAAGCCCTTTATGTGGTGTTGCTTAGACGCCCGACTGTGGCATTTCTTTTAAAGCCCTTTATGTGGTGTCGCTAAGACGCCCGACTGTGGCATATTTGTTATCTATTTCATTAAATACTGCTATGTTATTGCATTTTCATAAATAACCTGCTTGCATGCATCAGAGTTTTATTTTTTGTGACTGACGTCATGAGCATTAATATTTCGGAACATCGTTGTTATATTATACCCGTGTTCATAACGTTTGCGAGTACATTCAAAGTACTCACTGGCTTGTCCCTGGCTATTGTCTTGGCCAGATTTCTTGCGCGAAGAGGAGCGACCGTGAGGACATCCCCGGAACCCACGTAATGGTGATAGCAGCCCCGCGAAGATAGGAGTTAACCTGGTCAGCTGTTCCCGTGGGAAATGGAGTCCCATAGACACTGATGATTCATAGCCCGCTTCCGCCATCAATCACTAGAAACCATTTGTTGTAGTCATAGGCCAGAATGGTCTTGTACTACATATTTTGTATTTGCTTGGAATTTTTGTATCAAGTTGGTGCCTCATCAGCTAACAGTTATCCTGGGGCTGATGAGCACAAGGGCCATTTTCTGGGAATTAGTACCCGGAGAATCGGTCCCCACAACCCACCGTCAAACTCCTATGGCTAAGTGAAAGTGTTAAAGCCCTATAGTCCGATTGCCTGGTTCGCCGCACTGACACTTCCTTAACGGACCAAGACGTTGGGTCAAGTGTGATCAAGTGCTTTTCCGAACACTCCCGTATTATACACGAGGGGGCTGAAACCGACGACTGGCAAACTTTCAGATTATATATATATATATATATATATATATATATATATATATATATATATATATATATATATATATATATATATATATATATATATATATATAACGGCCGCACAGGAGGCACCAAAACTTTTCGGGCAAAAGTATAAAAACATAGCCTTAAAACATATCATAACATTGTTTTTACAATTTCAGTACACTTCACTCAAACATAATATCTTTTGAGCACTGACCCTCTATCAAACGGGCACCTTCTAGGAAATCTTCAAAGTAATGTTCTGGCATGTTAGGGTCCTTGCCTTCGGGTGGACTCTACGCTGCAATCGGTGGCCTTCGTCTTCGCCCAATACATCTTGACACGGGCAAGGGCCATCCGTGCACCTTCTATGCATGTTGACCACTTAACAGCGTCGATACACGACACTGCATCAACAAGTTGCCGCACCAAACCGAAATAACTATTCGGAACGGGCTCAGTCGGCCACAATCGGGCTATGACGTCCTTCATGGCAGCTCCGGACACCTTGTGGAGCTCGGCACATTGGGCCATCTGTTCATTCAATAGTGGACGCTTTGGCGTGTCAAATTGCGATCAGAATAGCTTTTCCATCGCATGTCCTTCTTGCGTGTGGAAAAACTGATTCGCATCGTCAACACTCTTCGGCGGGTCCATAAAGGCGTCTGGAGAACTCCACAGTTGATTAAGCGGAGCATACTTCGGATCACCAAACTTAGTTTGCAATAATAAGGGCTTACCAGCCACGATCTCCCCGGCTTGTCGGATCTCTTCCCGAGCTGCTCTAGACTCAGACCGGGCTTCCTTCGCCTCTTGTAAGGCCTTGTCAAGATCGGCCGCTTTGGCATTGTTATCTTTCTCAAGAACTTGGCATCGGTTAGTGGCATCCTTCAACTCAAGTGCCATAGTAGATATTCTCTCCTCGCACTAACGCCGAGCAGTCTGCTCGACCTTTAATTCGGCGGCTACCTTTTCGGCAGCCGCATTACTCATCCTGGCTTGCTCCTTGGCCCGGGCACGTTCTGCCCGAAGGGTCTCAACTGCGGCGGCACTATCTGCAGTTATACATATACAAATTCTCAGTGTCACGCTCATTTTATAATACTAGCATGTACTGAGTGCCCCAAAGACATATCTTCCGCCTTGTCAAGCCGCCTGTTAATAAGCGTGATGTCATCATCCACTACATCAACTTTTTGCTTCAAATGTGCTACCTCTGTAGCTTGGGCAGTTGCCATGGATGTAACAACATGTGTTTCAATTAGTAAGATCATTTCCTGGGCATATATATTTTTCATCCTCTGATCGCCTCCCTTTGGATGTCAACCAGAGTCTCAAGGGCTACTATCTAAACACAGATGCAATTTGCATTTATAACATAATTAAAATTACACTACGTACCTTGAAACCTCTTAGTAGGCTCGTGTAGGCTTCATTCAATCCGCTTTTCGCGGACCGAATTCTTTCAACAGCCGTACCCATCAAGGTACGATGTTCCTCTGAGACGAACGCATGTTGCAACATGTCCATAAATGTATCCGGCGCCTCCGGACCCGGAACAGGTTGCGTCGTCCCTCAGAACTTCGATAGTCCGAGACTTTTGTCACTGGTCCCTGTGAGGGCCGCACACCCCAGATCCCGGGCGTCCGAAGCATTACCTTCGGGCCCGGTCTTCACTGCCCCTCGCGCCACTCGTTGATCGGGAAAGATCCTCTGGGACGACACCTCGGCGTCGTCTGCCTTATCAGGTAGAGAGGTCTGTGGAGGCGTCTCATTCTCCATCATCTCTGGAAGAAGATCCCCCGAAGTGGAGGACTGTTGAGGAGGGCTGCGTACCAGACTGCAAACATATATTTTAAATGTTACCCTCATAGCCAGGAAAGAACGGGATATGTTTAAAACACCCTGGTTCACTTACGACTCGGCTAAGGGCCTACCTTTGTGGAGTGACTGCATGTCAACGTCACCCCCTGGCTGGGATATCTTCCCCCGCTTAGAAGCTTCTCTCTTCAAGTCTTCGAAGGCAGTCCTCTTCTTCCCATGGGGAGAAGGGATGTCAGCTTACCCTTCCCTTCCACCATCGGAAGTGGAAGTTCCAATCTCCCCGGACAAATTGTCGGGTGTGCCTCCAGAATGGAGGCCCCCTTGGGCCACTTCGCTCTCCTCCTTATCTTTCCCCGCCGGCACTTGATATGGTTCCGAAGCTAGCATGCTTGTTAACACCAGATCGGTAGAGTCCTCGGGAAGTGGAGCCGAACACCTAATTATCGCTGCCTTCTTTATCCAACCCTGGCCGAGTAGAGTTTTATCAGTACATTGTTATGAGGAATTTGATTAAACTGTGTTCGGGAGTTAAGTGCTTACCGGGGTATCCGGATGATTGCAGTCTACACCGAGGTTTTCTGTAGTATCCGGCCACTGTTTTTGTGCGCCGAAGAATAATTTCCACATCCCTCTGAGCATTGTGCCGGAGAAGTGATGAAGGGTCTGTGGACCTTCCGGATTGAACTCCCGCATACGGAGAGGACGCCGCTGACACAGTAGGATCCGAGGGACTAGCATTACTTGGATTACATTGGTAAGACCGGTGTCTTTTTCAATAAGGCTTCGAATGCGACTTTGCAACGTCTGCATTTCATCAATAGATCCCCAGTCCAGCCCCTTGTTAATCCATGATGCAAGCTGTAAAGGAGGGCCAGATTGAAACGCAAGTGTAGCTTCCCACTTTTTACCACGGGGTTCGGTGATGTAAAACCACTCCCATTGCCATAGGTCAGGAGATTCTGCGAAGGATCCCTTTGGCCAAGGAGAGTTGGTAAGTTTGCTTATTAAAGTACCTCCGCACTCCACTTGTTTCCCGTCGATTACCTTCGGCTTCTGATACGTCTCCGTTGTATCTACTTTTCCAAACACTTTTGGCCTTGTTTTGGACTCTAACTTGCATGATTTGAATCTTATATTTACTAATTGGAGGCACTATTAGAGCCTCCACAGTAATCCTAGAAAACTAACAATAATGATCATTGGATATTAATTGTACGTCTAGGATTAATAATTTTCTGAATAGTTTAACTTCTGGAAAGTCTAGAGTCCTAGACAACTACAAGTCATAGTAGAGTTACCCTTTTTAAAAGATCCTCTCGGATGGCCACAATAATTTGAGTCCTTGGCAACTACGAGTCATAGTATAGTTTTTTCTTTTTAGAGATATCTTCGGTGTAGACAATTTCTAGACATTTCTCTCCTTATTATATTGCTTACTAAAGAAAATATTATCACCCCATCAACCTTGGAGGGTTGGAATGCCTCACAGATGCAACATCCAGCCTTCCCGACAAACAGGAAAAAACTATTATGTATATAAATTGTATATTCCGCTAATCACAACGAGAGCAGGCCAATAACTAAAAAATAAGCTAAATTAGAATCTACAACTCTCCACCATCCATGGCAATTCTGTAGCCTGACCTTCCTCCCCTCCACTGACGCCAGTCTAGATCAATATCAACAGTACATGCATGGACTTCAAGCTTAACAGACATGTACATGTGTGTCAATTAAAAAAACATGTGCGTGTGTATGAACTTTGGGCGTCCCTAAACCTTAGAGGCACTATATATAACTATAAAAGGGATGGACTTCCTTCAGACCATTGGAAATAGATACGTAATAGTTTCAGATGGCCACAACTTCACTCATGCAAGGTGCACCAAGTAGAAAAAATCACAAAATAATATTTGAGTGGAAAACACGAGTTTGTGAAGTTGAAATATCTTAAATCATGATAAACTTCCCATGTGTGTTTTTCAACCATCTGAAGCGGAGACACCATTCTAAGCCACAAAAAGTGGTAAATTACTATTGATGTAATGAATATATATTTTAAATTCGTTTTGTAGTGATTGCTAAATTCAAACATGACATTCAATGTGTTCCATTCATAGACATAAACAAAATAAAATAACCTTGGGCTACCCACATTTATGCTTCCTCTTACTCATAATTTACTTGCATACAATTTTTCTTCTGTATAGGTGTTAAGGATTCAGTTCTTATACTTACTAAGATTCCTTGGAGCCTCTTGCCACTATCTTTAACCAAAATGGAATAAAATGCATATCTTATGCACATAAATAAAAGATATTACACATATTAAACCACAATTTGTAACATCATATTACTTATTTGTAGTTTATCATTTTAGGGTGAATCAAAGATGATATGTTACTTACAATTACTAGCCCGTGCAGATGCACGGGTGGATGACTAGTGGAACTAACCCGGGCTGACGCTGTTTTCAGCAGAATTGCCATGGTGTTATTTTTGTGCAGAAATAAAAGTTCTCGGAATGACATGAAAATCCACGGAGCAACTTTTTAGAATTAATAAAAAAATACTGGCAAAAGAAATAGCGTCAGGGGGCCCACACCCTGCCCATGAGGGTGGGGGGCGCGCCCCTCCCCCTGGGCGCGCCCCCTGCCTCGTGGGCCCCCTGAACATCCACCTACCTCAACTCCAACTCCATATATTTGCTTTCACGGAGAAAAAAATTAGAGAGAAAGTTTCATCGCGTTTTACGATACGGAGCCGCCGCCAAGCCCTAATCTCTCTCGGGAGGGCTGATCTAGAGTCCGTTCGGGGCTCCGGAGCCGTCGTCATCATCAACCATCCTCCATCACCAATTTCATGATGCTCACCACCGTGCGTGAGTAATTCCATCGTAGGCTTGCTGGACGGTGATGGGTTGGATGAGATTTACCTTGTAATCAAGTTAGTTTTCTTAGGGTCTGATCCCTAGTATCCACTATGTTCTGCGATTGATGTTGCTATGACTTTGCTATGCTTAATGCTTGTCAGTAGGGCCCAAGTGCCATGATTTCAGATCTGAACCTATTATGTTTTCATGAATATATGTGATTTCTTGATCCTATCTTGCAAGTCTATAGTCACCTATTATGTGTTATGATCCTTCAACCCCGAAGTGACAATAATCGGGATACTTCTCGGTGATGACCGTAGTTTGAGGAGTTCATGTATTCACTTTGTGTTAATGCTTTGGTCCGGTACTCTATTAAAAGGACGCCTTAATATCCCTTAGTTTTCATTAGGACCCCGCTGCCACGAGAGGGTAGGAGAAAAGATGTCATGCAAGTTCTTTTCCATCAGCACGTATGACTATATTCGGAATACATGCGTACATTACATTGATGAACTGGAGCTAGTTCTGTGTCACCCTATGTTATAACTATTGCATGAGGAATCGCATCCGACATAATTATCCATCACTGATTCAATGCCTACGAGCTTTTCACATATTGTGCTTTGCTTATTTACTTTACCATTGCTACTATTACAATTACTACAAAACTGCTACTGTTACCTTTGCCACTGTTACCGTTACTTCCATACTACTTTGCTACTTAATACTTTGCTGCAGATACTAAGTTATCCAGGTGTGGTTGAATTGACAACTCAACTGCTAATACTTGAGAATATTTTTTGGCTCCCCTTGTGTCGAATCAATAAATTTGGGTTGAATACTCTACCCTCGAAAACTGTTGCGATACCCTATACTTGTGGGTTATTAGCTTCACGTTAAAGGTCTTAAGCCATAAGCCGAAGTGTGGGGAAATACGGAGGAAGGCCTCGCATGTGATGATAAATGCCGAGATGTGAAGGAAGGAGTCTGGAGCTAGATCGTGAAAATCTAGCCCATAATAAAACATGAGCCCTCGAACGAAGGGATGAAGAGCAAACCCAAGCCCTCGGAGGAAGTAAGAGATAAACATGACCCTCTCATTGGATCTGGGAGTAGGAATAACCTGCCCTTGAGCAGGAAGCCTGTAAGGATTTCCGCAGTCAAGTATCTTGCCTCCCTGAGCTTCGAGATATCCTCCTCTGTGACAGAAGAGGCCATCCACCGGCCTTTAAAGCTGGGTCCGGACATGGCTGGAAGCTCGAAGCGACTGGATTGACCCTTGGGTGTTGGAACTTGAGGTGGGAGGTGGAGGAAAGGATTAGCATGGGAGGAAAAGGACAGGCCTTAGCCCCTTTATAAAGGCGATGAATATCAAACATCCCCTCCGCAGCCTTAAAACATGCCTATTCCCAAGGAATCATGCCAACAGAATGGTTGGGTTACCCACACCCATGTTGATGAAAATCCCGCAATAAGGGGACACGATCTCTGCTTTGACAAGACGTGCCAATAAAAACCGCCTCTCGAAACGTGGAGTGGCAGGCTAGAAAACGATTCAAAATAATGGTCGGGTGGTGACGTAATGTCATGCTACTAACATTGTCAGCGGATTGGACTCGTAAAAATATTGTACTCTCTTCGGTTGTGTGTGGGATTTGTTTTGCATTGCCGGACACGATTCTTATGTTCGAAATCTACTTTGAAGTATTCGGAGAAGGAACCCGCCTTGCAATGCCGAAGATAATCTGCGTGCCAGACTCATCGTCATTGAAGCCTGGTTCATGGGCTACTGAGGGAGTCCTGGATTAAGGGGTCCTCGGACAGCCAGACTATATGCATGGGCAGGACTGTTGGGCTACGAAGATACAAGATAGGACTTCTTCCCGTGTCCGGATGGGACTCTCCTTTGCGTGGGAGGCAAGCTTGGCGATTTGGATATGTCGATTCCTTCCTCTGTAACTGACTTTGTGTAACCCTAGCCCCCTCCGGTGTCTATATAAACCGGAGGGTTTAGTCCATAGAGACAACAACAATCATAATCATAGGCTAGACTTCTAGGGTTTAGCCATTATGATCTCGTGGTAGATCAACTCTTGTAATACTCATATTCATCAAGATCAATCAAGCAGGAAGTAGGGTATTACCTCCATAGAGAGGGCCCGAACATGGGTAAACATTGTGTCCCCCGCCTCCTATTACCATTAGCCTTAGATGCACAGCTCGGGACCCCCTACCCGAGATCCGCTGGTTTTGACACCGACAGTGACCTCTAGCTCGTTAGAAGGCCGAGAAGTGGGCCAAATCTTCGTCGCTTTCCACTCATTGGAATCGGGCGCGATCACCAGGAGGAACTTGTCGAGCCCCTCACGGTTGAGCACCATGGACCAACCCAGGTCTGGTTCCGGCCCTGCTCGGCAGTCCGCTGCCGTGGTGGCCTTGCTCCTCTTGTTCCAGAGTGCCATGTCGGCCCGGCGAGACAAGGTTGGTGCAAGATCCGACGGGCAAGGCACAAGCTTGCTTGAGAAGGAAGGAGCAGAGGACGAGCATGCAGTGGTGTACTTACGACCGTGTGGCTCGCACGGAGAGCTTTATGTCAGTTTGGGTAGTTGACGAGGCGTCATGGGGAAGTAGGGGCATCCCACGCCCTGCCTTGCGTCACGCGTCTAGCCTGCCCCGCAGGAGGTTGGGGCCCGCATCGCTTCGCCCTCTCCTCCTCGCCTCCACCTCCATGCCAGATCATGCGCACCATGGGGCCGGGGGCTACTATCAGGCCTCTGGGGCTGGGGGTACCGAGGCTCGTCTGCCTGCGGCCCAACGAATGTTATCGTCAATGGGCCCAGCGCGACCTAGCGTCAAGACTTCACAGGCAAAGCCCTCACAAGGCCCCCCGCCTCGCGAGGCGAGCATCAGCAAGCGTCATCAGGCGCCCCGAGGGCTTCATCAAGGGCGACTTTCTGAGGCCCCTCGCAGGGCGGGTATCTCTAGACTTGCCGCCTGCTTCGCACTGCACGTGGGTGACACGAGCCATGACGAGTGGAGCCAGGAAGGCGCCAGAGGGCACAGGCAAGGATGTTTTCCTCTTTAGTGCTAAAGGAACAAGGCCAGTGTGCGGGTTCCTGAGGCAGCCCCAAAGGTTACCTCTTCAGTGCAAGAAGACCAGGACGACGGGCTCGCTAGGATGGAGGTCATCGCTGACCCACCTACGCGTTGTAACCAGAAGCTTTACAGGTGAAGACCACCCTTAGTCGGGATAGGGTGTACACCTGTCCACCTTCGAAGTTAGCCGTTGTGGCATCGCTTTGCGCCTACAGTTTTTGGGGGAAGAGGACCAAGGCCAGTATAAGTATAGGTTAGGCTCCATCGTAAAATGGGATCGGACCCAGAGAGGTTGAATCCCTAGCCCACACGAGGCAGTTCATCCTTGTACTAGTTCATACTCATCCTCCCCGCGAGGCAATCCACCACAAAGAAGGAGTAGGGTCTTACATCGCAAGGTGGCCCGAACCTGGGTAAATCATCGTGTTCCTTCATCCTTCCCTCTTCCTCCAGCACGTCGGAGCAAGGTCGTGAGGCAGTGAGCAGCGTGTTGTAGCGTAGCAAAGTTCTCCATGCACACCCTAGAGTTCAAACATTTCCTTGGGTCCCCGGAGCCTCGACTCTGACAAATTTGGCATAAGAAATTTAATGGGGTCTCACCATCATAAAAGATGTCCAAGATAGTGTATTTGCATGTGAATATTCCCTTTCCTTATGAATTCTTTCATGAATTGCATCATTGACCAATGCTATGTTTGTCAACTTTCAATAAAATTTACCACTTGTACTTTTCCTTATGTGGTGTCATTACTAACCATAAGATTAGCATATGATATTTTTCATTATTTTCCTTTATTTTGATTGGAAAAAAGGTAAAGAAGCAAAATCTCAAACTAAACCTTATTATATTACTCTCACTCGATTGCAAAGATAGATCATGAAACTAGCACTCGAAAATATATCATACTAAACTTTTATTCAACTAAATCATGAAATAGCTAAGGATCAAACTAAGATAGGTAAAGGTAATAAAAGCGATGGCCATATGATATAGGGGCATCTCCCCGAAGCATGGCACAAGACAAGGGGAGTGCCCATACCCGTGTGCTGAAGTCTCCTTCTTTGGTGATGGTGGTGGTGATGAGGTAGAGGCAAACTTGTCCTCCTTGGTGGCTTCTTTTGGTTCCTCTCTTTTTTGTTCCGTCTTCACCAGCCAAGCATCTTCTTCTACGTTGTTGGAGGAGGGAGAATACATGATGCCTGGCTTGGTAGATCTGACAGAAAAACAGCACGAAACAAGAACAGAGGAAATTACCGCGATGCGGAGGTCAAATCGTCCGGGGTATATATATAAAGATTTTTTATGTTGGGAAACAAGTATATGGAAGGAAAATGGGGTCGGGAAGGTGCCCGAGGGGCCCACTACCCACCAGGGCGCACCAGGTTGGGGTAGGCGCACCCTGGTACCTTGTGGGCACCTGGGTTGCCTTCCCGGTTGTTTCTTTTTTTTCATTTTTCTAATATTCCAAAACTGACAGAAAATATTTTTGCGGATTTTTCGGAGTCCATTTACTTAGGGCTCATTCGCTTCAGGTGAAAAGCAAAGGAAACCTCAAAGGGATCGATTCTTGCAGGTTTTCTCACTGTAGCTGCGTTCGAGACACGGTATTTGCTGCTTTTCAATCCTTTGAAAGTTTCATATGCCTGTACTTCTGCAGGAAACAAAGCATCCACTCCCAGCTCATTTTTTGTGCGTTGGCCCGAGGCAGAGCACCACAACCTCACATGTTGGGACCCACATCAAGTTCAAAACAAGATGGATCTATGCATGATGGGCCCATTAATCTAAACTCAACCAGCATGTTAGCATGTTTTACATAGAAAAATCATCAGGTGGGACCAACTTATGTAGATTTCATGTACTCCATTTTCCTGGATTCCGAACACCTATGCCGTCATTTCTACATGGTCTATGTATTCCTCTGTTTGACACCTTGTTTCCTTTCCTTTGCCCTTGATTTCTTCCAATCCTTTGGTTTTCATCCCTTTGATCCGAATAGGGCCTTACCGTATCACGTACCTATTCCTTTTCAGGGTTCTGGAGTGTTCTGGAAGGTTTATTTTATGTGTTCCTCCGGTGTGATGATTTGGATAATGTTAGTTTCAACATTAATAGGCGTACCTGAAATATAGTGTTTAATTCTTTCTCCATTGACCACCTTCGGATTGGTATCTTCGGCATTATTAATCTTGATAGCTCCAGAATGATAAACTTTTCTATGATATATGGTCCTTCCTATTTGGAGAGAAGTTTTCCTGTAAAAAATCTAAAACGAGAATTGTACAATAGAACATATTCACCAACTTTGAATTTCTGCTTTTGGATTCTTTTGTCATGCCATCTTTTAACTTTTTCTTTGAATAGTTTGACATTTTCATAAGCTTAGGTTCTCCATTCATCTAGTGAGCTAATATCAAATAACCTCTTTTCACCGGCAAGTTTGAAATCATAATTGAGTTCTCTAATTGACCAATATGCTTTATGTTCTAATTGAAGAGGCAAATGGCAAGCTTTCCCATAAACCATTTTATATGGAGACATACACATAGGATTTTTATAAGATGTTCTATAGGCCCAAAGTGTATCATCAAGTTTCTTAGACCAATTCTTTCGGGACCTATTAACAGTTTTTTGTAATATTAATTTTATTTCTCTATTGGTAAGTTAAACTTGACCGGATTGAGGATTATAGGGTGATGCAACTCTATGGTTAACATCATATTTAGCAAGCATTTTACGAAAAGCACCATGAATAAAGTGTGAACCACCATCAGCCATAAAATATCTGGGAACTCCAAACCTGGGGAAAATAACATCTTTAAGCATTTTAATGGAGGTGTTATGATCAGCACTTCTAGTTGGAATAGCTTCTACCCACTTAGTGACATAATCAACAACAACCAAAATATGTGTATACCCATTAGAGGAAGGAAAAGGTCCCATATAACCAAAGCTACAAACAACAAATGGTTCAACAACAAGTGAATAATTCATAGGCATTTCCTAGCGCTTACCAATATTACCAATTCTTTGCCATTCATTGCAAGATAAGACAAACTTACGGGCGTCTTTGAAAGGAGTAGGTGTCGAGGAAACAAACACCTATGGGATCACGAGGATCCCTTCTACGATTAGTGGGCAGAGAAGCTGCGGAAAGAGCAGGTCTAGTGATCAGCATGAGGGGTTTTTACGCAGGTTCGGGCCGCAATGGTGCGTAAAACCCTAGTCCTGCTTGTGTGTATTTAGTGTTCTTGAGCTCTTGAACTAGCTGCGGTGCATGCCCCGTCCAAAAATTACGAATCCTCTCCTAGTATGCCTCGGGCCTCATTTTATATGTCAAAGGAGTTGCTACAGCGGCACACAGGAGGTGGAAAGTATCTATAGTGTACATGCTTATCCCTGACATCGTAGGACAAACACATTTAATGAGCTGCCTACGTGTCCTCTAACTTTACCGGGGGTGGTAACAGAAGCCTGTCCCATCCGTTGCCGCCTCCCCTTGCCTTGACACGCGTCTAGGCTGATGAGGCATGCAACGATAGGCTGGCTGGCTGCTGGTGTGCTGGCGTGGTGGTAGATCCTCCATGAAGATCTGCATGCCACCACGCAGGCGCATGCCTAGTTTGTAAGCTGGTCGTTGCGCTGGAGTGCTCATGAGGTGGCGAAATCCTTGTCGGGCGTGGGCCAGGCTGCGGCCCCGCAATTGTCCCCGGCAAGAGTCTTGTCGGGGGCCTCGCAATCGTCCCTGGAAAGGACCTTGCTGGGGGGCTTTGTCTTTTGGCCCCACATGGGCCTGTAGGCCATTAGTATTCACAAAGATCTGCATGCTACTATGCATGCGTCCCCAAGTCTGGGCCTTGACGTTGTCGATGGTGTCAAAGCTCTCAGGCTCAAGGGGATGGCCTTGCTGGTGCTTCACAGGTCGCCCCAGTAAGGCTCTTGTCGGGCCTACAGGCTGGACCTCTTGAGGGAGTCCTGTAAGACTACCAAGACAAACATTCAAGATAGTGAACAAAGAATAGAAGACAGGATACCCCCTAATCCAGGACTAGCTCACGAGGTCGAGCCCGTCTTCTATTCTTTGTTCACTGTCTCGAATGTTTGTCTTGGTAGTCTTGTATCTCGTCTCCTCCTGCCCCGCCAAGCCCTGCCACAGGTGTGGCTACGATTGTCTGTGCACAAGTAAGGGGTACAGAAGAGCCATACTTTTGTACACCAACAGGAGCCCCCGGTCCTGGGCCTCACATAAGTGCAAAGCGTTGTTGGGCCCGGCCCAGAACAGTGCGCGGGCGCGCGTGGCAGGGTTTTAACCACTATAACATCTTCGTTAGTTGCGCTTCCCCACGATCCGCATTGAGTGCGTGACGTGGGGGTCGTGCATGGGACGGCCGCAGCACGCCTGCGTCACCTCGCAGTGAATAGTAAAGAGGCGGCATGTGCCTTCCCCATAAAATGAGGAATCTACAGGGGCACTGCTCATTTACCCTCTGCGCCCTTCCTAATCTAGGAACCGTTGTTCCCCTCTTCTCCCTTGAGCACGAACTAGAGCTTCTCGCCTCTGTTCGCCGCTGCTGCGCTTCCATTGGTTCTTGATCCCTCGCCCTTTCTCAGCTGCTATGGCACCCAAAGCAAGCAAGGGAAAGGGAGCCAAGGCCGTCGAGCGGAAGGAGGTGCCGGAGAGCGAGTTGGTTAAGCTGCGGAAGAAGCACGCCCTCTTCATCTCGACGATCTATGCGCTCACCCTCAGGGAGAAATTCAAGTGCCTGTGGGGGAGAGAGACGGCAGGGCATCCTGCCACGGTCATCATCCCCGCTCCCTTCGCCAAGCCAGGTCCAGACAAATACCCTTTGTTTGTTGATTACTTCTCCCCGGGCTCTGCCCCCCTTTCTCCAACTTCTTCAACGACATCATGCACACCTACGGCTTTCATCTTCTGGATTTTACGCCGAATGCTGCGGCGTGCATGGATTTCTTTGCCCACCTCTGCGAGGGCTTCGCCGGGGTGCATCCCAACACGGCGCTCTTCCACCACTATTTCATCCCTCGCATCTAGGCAGGGGGCGCCATCTCCAGCTATGTCACTTGGATCCCAAGGGCCTTGAGCAAAGGCACGTACCCGGAGGGTTCCATGATGGATAAGTGGGACGAATTGTGAGGCCGGTGGTGCTGGATCGAGGAGAAGGATCTGCAGGAGATCTGCCAGGTCCGTCGGAGGCCGCCGGCCCGTGGCAGTGACTGGGGCGAGCTTGACGCCGACTATGAGAAGCTCACAATCGCTACCACCAGGATCCATCGCCTCACCTCTGCCGGGCTTACGCTCGAGATGATCGGGGCTGATTTCATCCGCCGCCGTATTGCTCCTCTGCACAACAAGGGGAGGCCAGCCTGGGACTTCAAGAATGCGGCCGACATCATGAGGCTCCGCCTTGGCCTGAATTATAACTTTACGATAATACAATATGCACATCTCTGCCAGAGGCTTTTTCAGCTCAAGGTTGACGAGATCAGCAAGGCCGAGAACTCCGGCAAGGCCGCCAAGACCAGCAAGGTGGACAATCCGTTCAAGTTGCTAGTGGGGCGTGGTCCCATTGAGAAACAACTCTTGCCTGACCGCCAACATCGCCATGATGTCGGCGTTCAATGCGCACGGCCTCGACTCGACCTGGATCGACCCAGAAGAAGAGATAGTGCACAAGTTCTTCGACAACTTGTCGGAGACGTATGTCCGCGCCAAGATGCAACTCATCCACCCCACCACTAAGGAAGAGATGGAAAACATTGCCACCAGGGTGGAGGAGGCAGCACTTGTCGAGGAGGCCGGCAGCCTTGGCGCCATGGGACGAGGCCAAGGAGGCAGAAGAGGAGAAGAAGTTTGCTGAGTGGTCGGGGTCCACCGAGGAGCCCAATGGCACTAGTGTCGGAGCTCCTCTTATTGAAGAAACGGCTGAGGAGACGGCCGAGGAGGCGGCCGAGGAGGCGGCTAAGGAAGCGTCCGAGGCGGACGAGCCTTCAGCCCCGAAGACGCACGTCCTGCAGCGGGCCAGCTCCGGGGAGCCAGTCCGGCCCGGCAAGGCCACACAGTGGCAAGAGGCTCAGGCGCAACCCATGCGCCAGATGAGGCGCGCGACCGCGAAAGCCGGTGAAGGAAGCTGCGGCAGTGAAGAAAGTTGCGGTCGTTGCCTCCTCGTCGACCAAGCGCGCCGCCGCCTCCTCCTTGACCAAGCGCCCAAGGACCCCGTCTCCTCCTCCTCCCTTTGCGGACACCATCCCGGTGGCAGATTTTGACCTTGGGTCCTTCAGCCCAAAGAAGAAGAGAAAGCCAGAAGAGGAAGACGAGTGAGCACCTCGCCTCCCCATTAATTTCCTGATCCTTTATCTAGATCATTTTATCTTGACTTGATCTTGTCTTTGCTGGGACACGGAGACGCTGGCTCAGAGGGTGGCAAAGAGAGCCAGGGCCTCGACGGCCGACGAGCTCCTGGCAACCACTTCACGTGCACCGGGGATGATCTTCATCAGCCTGGAGACCAGCCCCCAGCACAACCCCCATTCCAGCCCCCAGCCTGAGTCTGTTATCCATTTCTCGTCGGCGGGCATTGGAGTATGTATCTTTAGTGCTAACCTTGTTGGGTTCACAGGAGGAGAGCAGCAATAGGAGGAGCCACTGAGGCCACCCCTAACATGCCGCCCCCGTCAACCACACCAACCAGAGGGGTGTCCACGGCAAGGGCATCCACCGACGAGCCCACGCGCATGGAGGAAGAGGTGGTGGGCACAGGCGCTGGAGACTCTGTCCCGACAACGGATGTTGCCGGGGAGGGAAACACTTCCTATCCACTCGTCACAGGTAAGCTGCTTGCCTCTTGCCCGTTGCCACCTTTGCCATGCGATTTTCTTTCTTTTCTTCGTCTTGAACTTTGGTTGTGGCTCCACCATACTCTCCTTTTTGGTCTCCAGATCCTCTTGTGATGGACCAGACAGACGTTGATGCTGTCATTGAGGAGACCGCC
Organism: Triticum aestivum; assembly: GCF_018294505.1. Lineage (NCBI taxonomy): Eukaryota > Viridiplantae > Streptophyta > Magnoliopsida > Poales > Poaceae > Triticum > Triticum aestivum. The sequence continues at coordinate 442,506,861 of NC_057798.1, forward strand.
AAGTATGTCGAGGCCGAGGCCACCAAAATTGCCGCCGAGGAGACCGTCAAGGGATGCCGGGGAGGCTGGCAAGGCTGCTGCCGAGGAGGCCGCCAAGGGGCCTGCCGGGGAGGCTGCCAAGGCCGCCACTGAGGAGGCCGCCAAGGAGCCTGCCAGGGAGGAGGTGGTCGATGAACAACCCTATTCCTCTTCAGCTCCCGCCTCGAGCAAGTATTTGAAGGTGGGCAACGATCTGTTCGTCAGCCTCCCAGGGACAGCGAGCACCGAAGCGCCAATCAAAGGGGATGTGTTTGACAATGAGGTACTCGCCGCTGCCGGGCTCCAGGTTGTCGACGAACTGACACCAGCACTGGTTCAAAAGAAGATCAACTCCTTTCAGGCCATGAGCGCCAACTTTCAGAAGCTCCAGGCGCTGTACCGCGCCCGCAAGGATAAGGCGGACTCCAGGATGGCCGCTGTGGACAAGGCAGAGGCAGACTTTCTGGAGCGCGTCGCTCAGATGCAAGTCTGGTTTACCGAGGCCCGGCAGGATCTGAAGGCCACCCAGGACCAGCTGGGCGAGCGTCAGCGAGAGCTCCTCCGGAAGCAGGCTGACTTTGACAAGGCCCAAGAGGTGGCGGAGGCACAGGACGCCAAGGACGAAGCTGATCATACATAGCGCCGCATCCTGCTTGATGCCTAAGAAGAGGACTTGGTTGCCCGTGAAGCGGCGCTTGCCGCCAAGCTTCGTGCCAAGGACGAAGAAGTTGAAAAGCTTGTCGCGGAGCAGACCCAGGAGCTGAAGCAGGAGCACAAAAAAGCACTTGATGCTTTGGCCCTGGACCATGCCGGCAAGCTGAAGGAGGCCGTCGACAGGGCTGAAGCCGCAAAGGCCGCCAAGAATGAGCTGGCCGGCAAGGTGGAGAAGCTAAAGATGGAGCTGGACGAGCTGAGGAAGGAGATCTCGAAGCTGAAGAAGGATAGTGACATGACTGCCCACACTTTGGCGGAATTGCGGGTCACCATCTCTGACAAGACCAAGCTGCTCTCCGAGGCCAACAACTTCATCGCTGATCTGAAGCTGAAGGTGGAGACCTTGGAGAGGACGCTTTTGGAGACCAGGGCCCGCGAAAAGACCCTGATCAAGGATCTCGCGAATGAGAGACAACTGCTGCAGAATGTTGCCGCCTCCCACAACCACGGCATGAAGCTCTGGACCAGCCGCCTTGTTGACGTGGCAGAAAGGCTCACCGCGCAGCTGGCCGTCATGGGCATGCCGAGCTTCAAGTTCTCCCATGAGGTGAATGTGACCGACGGTGCCAGGCTGACCCAATTCTTAGAGCGCGTCCTCGACGCCCCGAAGCTGCTCCACTCCAACAGGGCCACTTATCTGGCCAATGAGGCCCGAAAGCTTTGCCGGGGCGCCTTGATCAAGGTGCTCACCAAGGTGTCATACTGGAACCCCAACATCGACTTCGCCAACGCGCTTGATAGCTTGCCGGAGGATGCGGACCTCAAGGCGCTTGAGGAGCGTATCGAGCCCATCATCAGTTGCATCGACAGAGTCAAGAGGTTGGAGGGCCAGCGCCAGGATTAGCTGCTCCATTTCTTGTTGCTGCTGCGAGTTCGTACCCAAGACAATTTTATCTTAAGTAAGAACCGCATCAATCACTGATGTAATTTACATACTTGGGATTGCCTCTAGGAAATTTACAAACCAACTATGGAACAATGTTTGCCCCTGGTCCAAAGAACTGCCAAAATACTAGCTGGAATTTCTACCTTCATGACTCAGGCAGGAAGATTACTCTTGGTAAAGTCAGTGTTGGCATCATTATCAATTTTCTTCGTGTGTTCCATGGATGTTCTTGTTACTATCAAGCATCAAATCATTAAATATCTGAGACACTATTTGTGGAGGATCCCTGATTTGGAGGATCATAGACTGGCACTAGGTGCATGGAAAACTATTTGCAGACCAAAAAGTCAATGAGGTCTAGGTGTCAAGGATATATTCACAGAAAACAAGATATTGCTCATGAAAAATCTTCACAAGTTTTTTAACATACATGATATTCCTTGGGTGAATCTTATTTGGGAGACATATTACAGTAATGGGAATCTCCCAGGAGAAAGCAGGGTGGGATCCTTCTGGTGGAAATCAAATTTAGCTCTCATTGATCACTACAAAGCAATTGCTAGATGTAATGTGGGAGATAGTAAAAGTGCTCTGTTTTGGGATGACTGTTGGAATGATTTTGTCATGAAGCATAAACTTCAGCACCTCATTACTTTTGTAGACCTACAGGTCCGTAGTTAGTAGCTAGATGGCTTCCTCTCTCTCTCGATTATCAATACAATGGTCTATGGCGGTGTGTTTGTTGAGATCCGATGAACTTTGAGTTTATGATCAGATCTATGTTTTTATCCATGAAAGTTATTTGAGTCTTCTTTGATCTCTTATATGCATGATTGCTTATAGCCTCGTATTTCTTCTTCGATATTTGGGTTTTGTTTGGCCAACTTGATATATTTATCTTGCAATGGGAAGAGTTGCTTTGTAGTGGGTTCGATCTTACGGTGCTTGATCCTAGTGACAGAAAGGGAACCGACACGTATGTATCGTTGCTACTAAGGATAACAAGATGAGATCTATATCTGCAGCAATAGATAAAAGGATCCCGTCTACATCATGTCATCGTTCTTATTGCATTAGTCCATTTTCTCATGAACTTAATACACTAGATGCATGCTGGATAGCGGTCGATGTCAGGAGTAATAGTAGTAGATGCAGGCAGGAGTCAGTCTACTAATCTTGGACATGATGCCCATATAATGATCATTGCCTGGATATCATCATGATTATTTGAAGTTCTATCAATTGCCCAACAGTAATTGTTTTCCCACCGTTTGCTATTTTTCTCGAGAGAAGCCAATAGTAAAACCTACGGCCCCCAGGTCTCTTTTCATCATATTTGCCTTTGCGATCTATTTTATCTTGCAATTATTTTCAGATCTAAACCAAAAATACAAAAATAACTTGCTATAATTTATTTGTTTTGCGATCTATTTATCCTATCTACCACTTTTTACCTCACGTTCTTTGCCTACTTGAGGTGCCATACGCAAAAGGGATTGACAACCCCTTTAACACGTTGGGTTGTGAGTATTTGTTATTTGTTTGCAGGTGATGTTTACGTGGTGTGAGGAGGTTCTCCTACTGGTTTGATAACCTTGGTCTCATCACTGAGGGAAATACCTACCGTCGCTATACTGCATCATCCCTTCCTCTTTGGGGAAATACCAACGTAGTTCTAGCAGACATCAAAAGGAAATTCTAGCGCCATTGCCGAGGCAGGATCTTGAACATCGACCCGGTTCCTAATCACAAATGTCATCTCCTCGCAATTCACATTATTTGCCATTTGCCTCTCATTTTTCCTCTCCCCCACTTCACAAAAAATTTCTGTTTTATTCGCTCTCTTTTTCATTCACCATTTTCTCGTCAGATCTATTTGTGTTCTTGTTTCGCTATGGCTAGTTTGAATGCCCCTCCTTTGTTACCGGACTTTGAAGTTCTATACTTGAAACAAAAACAAGGAGAAAATTTTAAAGATGCTTGGTATAGGCTTATGGAATCTTATCATGTTTGCAACCTAAAGGGTGATGCAAAAATTTTGCTTAGAAATTTTTACGTAGGATTGGCTTTGCATCATAGACAACTCTTGGATTTTGCCGCAAAAGGGAATTTTATTGAGCTTGATGTCAATGCCGCCTATCAAATTTTAGAATGAATTTTGGGGGTTCCACCACAAAAGCAAGGGTTTTCTTTCACCCCAAAGGGAGTCCAAATTTTGGACAAACTCGGTGATTTGCATAAACATATGGTGGAATTATAAAAAATATAATGAACCTCTCAAACATCTCAATGGTAGTATCAATCGTATGAACACTTTGATTTCTCTTTGCAATAAAAGGTTGGATATTTTAGATCTCAAGATGGTTTCTTTTCCGAAAAATTTAGGGAAGCGCAAAGAGCCTCCTTGGTTTGAAAATACCCTTAATAAAGTGGCAAAGATAACAGAAGGCAACACTTAGATCCTACACGTTATGCCTAGCTAGGGGCATAAAATGATAGCGCTTGTTGGGAGGCAACCCAATGAATAAATTTTATTTTTGCTTTTTTGCTTTCTGTTCTTGAGTGTTAGCACAATTATGTTACTGTTATGATTGTGTTTTTATGTTTTAGTTAGTGTTTGTGCCAAGTAAGAACTTTGGGTAGACTTGGGTGAAAGTTTATTTGATCTTGCTGAAAAATAGAAACTTTTGTGCTCACGAGATTCATTGTCATTTTTTACAGAAGACTGCTTTTAAGTTGATTATTTTTGCAGAGGATTAATAAAAATTCCTCACTTCCACCAATTTATTTCATAATTTTTGGAGTTATAGAAGTATTCTAAATTTTCAGATTACTACAGACTGTTCTGTTTTGGACAGATTTTGTTTTCTTTGCATCGTGTGCTTGTTTTGATGATTCTATGGTTCTCTTTGATGAGTTTTTGCCATAGGAAAGTTGGAATACAGTAGATATAATGCAAAGACAAAATAAGAATATGTTTGCTACAATATTTATAGTAGTGGTTTGGTTTCTTATACTAACAAATCTCACGAAGGTTTTGTTTGAGTTTTGTGTGATTGAAGTTTTCAAGTTTTGAGTTATCTTACGATGGATGAAGGAATAAGGATAAGCAAAAGGCTAAGCTTGGGGATTCCCGAGGCACCCCAAGATAATATTGAAAGAACTATCAAGCAACTAAGCTTGGGGTTGCCCCCGAGTGGCATCCCCTCTTTCTTCTAACGACCATCGGTATTTTACTTGAAACTATATTTTTATTCGTCACATGATATGAGTTTTGCTTGGAGCGTCTTGTATGATATGAGTCTTTGCTTGTTTTTTTTTGTGTTTTAAGTGTTGAATCCTTGCTGGAGACACCTTCTAAGAGAGCCAAAAATTTATGCTATGCTTGCTCCTATGCTTCACTTAAATTTTTAGAGCCATGGACTTGCTCTAGTACTTCACTTATATCTTTCTGAGCACGGTGTGTTTTATCAATTTTGAAGAAATGCTCTCATGCTTCACTTAGATTTATTTGGGAGTTAGTAAATTTTTAAGAAATTCTCTCTTGCTTCACTTAGATTATTTTCGGAGAAAGAAAAAATTTATGCTCATGATCGTCACTTATATTTGTTTGAGCTTATCAAAAGCAACTTATGAAAATAGTCCCAAAGTGATAGATATCCAAGGAGGATATAATAAAAACTTTAATGAAGATCATTGGAGAAAATAAACTTGATTCTTATTAATGGTTTTGAGATATGACGATATGATATGTGAGTCATGTTGATGAGTAATTGTGCTTTAGTAAGAATATTGATGTTAAGGTTTGTAATTCCCTATGCAAGCACGAAAGTCAATAGTTATGCAATTAAATTTATATCCTACTTATGGTTCATTATTCGGTGTTACTTATGCTGAATGCTTGGGTACGAGTTTTTTTGCTTTTTTGGTTGGTCGCTTCTCAATCTTTTTGCTAGCCTTCATTTTGCACTAAGTATGATCACTACTTGTGCATCCAAAACCCTTGTGCATCCAAAACTAATTTTGTCTTATGAGTCCATTATACCTACCTATATGCGGTACTTCCATGTCGTTCTAAGCAAATTTGCATGTGCCATCTCTAATGTTCAAAATAATTTTCTCTTTTGTGTGCTTTATTACTCGCGAGGCGGTAAAGGGTAGCCAATATTTTCCATGCTAGATGTGTTATTCTCACGATGAGTGTTTATTCCCTTGTCATTGCACGAGAGTACGACAAAGGTACTAGGCATGCTCAGTCCCGAAATGAATTAATGAATTTACTTTATGTTGTCAAATAATAAATTCCTTGGAAAGTGTTGGTATGGAGGGCACCCGTGGATACGGCTAGCCATGGAAAGTGAAAGTTATGGTGGAAAAAGGAATAAACTTTATTTTCTGTTTGGGAACCGCCTATGATGTATCTAGCGTGGAAAGTGTAGGGATGCTCCAAGGCGTTTTCGTTGGTAGGAAAAGTATGCCTCTCAAAAATAATTTTATCTCTCAATTTAAACTTTGAGCTCTAGCACCTCTACAAATCACTACTTCCCTCCGCGAAGGGCCTTTCTTTTACTTATGCAATTTTTATTTATTTTTTGAATTTGAGTCTCCATCTTCTCTTATAAAGCACCAACTAAGGGGCACTATGATTGTATTTGAGCATTGGGTGTAGCTAATATTCGAGTGTGTTTTATGAATGGATCAATGATTGAGCATGATGGGCTAGGGATAACTTGATTTAGTGTTGATATTTTGAAAGACATGGTTGCTTGTTGGTATGCTTGAGTATTAAAGTCTTCATGTCAAAACTAGACTATTGCTTTGAATCATATAAAAGTCCATATGTCCATGCTATAAATAAAAGAATGTGATGAACATGTTAGGCAGCATTCCACATCAAAAATTCTGTTTTTATCATTTACCTACTCGAGGACGAGCAGGAATTAAGCTTGGGGGTGCTGATACGTCTCCAACGTATCTATAATTTTTGATTGTTCCATGCAGTTATATTATCATTCCTGGATGTTTTACAATCTTTTTATAGTCTTTTTATATCATTTTTTGGTACTAACCTATTGACATAGTGCCCAGTGCCAGTTGCTGTTTTCTGCATGTCTTTTACATCGCAGGAAATAAATATCAAACGGATTCCAAACGCAACACAACTCCTGGAGGATTTTTTTGCGAGAAGAAAGCCAATGGGCCAAGGAAGCACCTGAGGGGCTGCTCGAGGTGAGCAGCACCCACTTGGGCGCGCCAGGAGGCCCATGTGCGCCCTGGGGGGTTGTGCCCACCTCAGGTGCCCCCCGAACTGCCTCTTTGCTCTATAAATACCCAAATATTCAAAAAACCCTAGGGGAGTCGACGAAATATTGATCCAGCTGCCGTAGAGTCTAGAACCACCAAGATTCAATCTAGACACCGTCATGGAGGTGTTCACCACTTCCATTGGTGCCTCTCCTATGATGCGTGAGTAGTTCTTTGTAGACCTACGGGTCCGTAGTTAGTAGCTAGATGGCTTCCTCTCTCTCTCTCTCGATTATCAATACAATGGTCTCTTGGAGATCCATATGATGTAAGTCTTTTGGCGGTGTGTTTGTTGGGATCCGATGAACTTTGATTTTATGATCAGAACTGTGTTTTTATCCATGAAAGTTATTTGAGTCTTCTTTGATCTCTTATATGCATGATTGCATATAGCCTCGTATTTCTTCTCCTATATTTGGGTTTTGTTTGGCTAACTTGATCTATTTATCTTGCAATGGGAAGAGGTGCTTTGTAGTGGGTTCGATCTTACGGTGCTTGATCCCAGTGACAGAAAGGGAACTGACAAGTATGTATCGTTGCTACTAAGGATAACAAGATGAGATCTATATTTGCCACAATGGATAAATGGATCTCGTCTACATCATGTTCTTATTGCATTACTCTGTTTTCTCATGAACTTAATACACTAGATGCATGCTGGATAGTGGTCGATGTGTGGAGTAATTGTAGTAGATGTAGGCAGGAGTCGGTCTACTAATCTTAGATGTGATGCCTATATAATGATCATTGGCTCGATTGTCATGATTATTTGAAGTTCTATCAATTTCCCAACAGTAATTTTTTCCCAGGGTTTGCTATTTTTCTCGAGAGAAGCCACTAGTAAACCTACGGCCCCAGGTCTCTTTTCATCATATTTGCCTTTGCGATCTATTTTCTCTTGCAATTATTTTCAGATCTATTAAACCAAAAATACAAAAATACCTTGCTACAATTTATTTGTTCCGTGATCTATTTATCCTATCTACGACTTTTTACCTCATGTTCTTTGCCTACTTAAGGCGCCATACCTGAAAGGGATTGACAACCCCTTTAACACGTCGGGTTGGGAGTATTTGTTATTTGTGTGCAGGAGCTATTTACATGGTGTGAGAAGGTTCTCCTACTAGTTCGATAACCTTGATCTCATCACTGAGGGAAATACCGACGTAGTTCCAACAGACATCAGCATACAATGTGTTAATTGGATACAAGCCAACACCACCACATTTCAGTTGGATTTGGAAGAGTTCATGTCAACCTAAACATAAAGTTTTCTTCCAGCAATTGCTGCCTGACAAATTCAACACTAGGGATTTACTAAGAAGGGAGAATTTTGAGCTGGAAGCCTATAATTGTGCTGTTAGGGATTGTCAACGGAAGGAAACTTTGCAACATCTTTTTTGGAGTTGCCCATTTGTTTCCCAATGTTGGGATTATATTTTCCCTACTAGATCTCACAACTTGTCAGTTTTGGAAGCCTTTCAAGATCTTAAAGATAAACTGAATGTCCCTTTCTTCATTGAGATTATAATCCTGAGGTCTTGGGCTATTTGTTTATCCAGAAACAATAAAATCTTCGAACACATTAACCCCTCTTTTCAGGGCTGGAAGCACATTTATTTGGAGGAGCTCAAGCTATTGAAATACAGGATGAAGAATAAATTGCTGCCACAATTTTCAGCTTGGTTGGCCTGCATCTTGTAAATATAGGGGTAGTTTAGCTTTTTCTGTAGATTCTTCTTCTCTTTGTTTCTTTTTTCCTTTCTTTCTTTCTGTTTCTTCTTCTCTTATTTGGGCTTACCTCAAGCCCATCAGACAGAACTCTATTTATTCTTTTTAATTAATAAAAGTTGCAGTGGGGTTTTTACCCTATTGTTTATAGTAAAAAAATCACTCATGTAATATAACTATACTGTGCTTTGAACTGAATGCATGTTATTTTCCTGTTTGATCTCTCTTTGTATGTACTACACCCTACGCTTAGTTGGACAGGCTTGCCGACGCGTTAACCCTTGTCGTGGGCGCTTTGAGGAACGGATCCTTAGCAGCCTTCTTGGGGGTGTCGCTGCCGGGCAAGACACCTTCCCGTTCTCGGCGCAGCCACTTGAGCTATTGAGCGGACTCGAAACATAACAAGGGCGCTATCAATAGTGGCGTGATTCCTTCACCTACAGGTTTTCCATACAAAAACCGAGACCCTTCGAGGAAAATAGCCTTACAAAAAGGAATATCACCAAAAGTTTTAGCATGACATAGCTTTTTGTTGCTGCGCGGATCGTCGTTGCGGCCGCAAACGACACCGCTCGCCTGGCCTCTGGTAACAGAACGACGTAGATGGTCTCGATCCCCTCCGCCACCAGTGTATGCCACGTCGCATGTGCGCGCCGGCACTGGCGGACTTGCTCCAGACAAAACGACCGCTGTGATCGTCTTCTTCTTCGGAGCCATGGTGATAAAGAAGCTGCTACCCTAACTATTAGACCAGATTTTCACAACTTCGGCCCCCTACCTGGCGTGCCATGATGTCGGGGAAATGAACACCTATGGGATCACAAGGATCCCATCTACGATTGGCGGGGAGAGAAGTTGTGCGAAGAGCAGGTCTAGTGATCAGCGCGAGGGTTTTTTACCCAGGTTCGGGCTGCAACGGTATGTAAAACCCTAGTCCTGCTTGTGTGTATTTAGTGTTCTTGAGCTCTCAAACTAGCTGCAGTGCATGCCCCATCCAAAAAGTCTGAATCCTCTCCTAGTATGCCTCGAGCCTCCTTTTATATGTCAAAGAGGTTGCCACAACGGCACACATGAGGTGGAAAGTATCTACAATGTACATGCTTATCGCTGACATCGTAGGACAAACGCATTTAATGTGTTGCTCACATCTACTCTAACTTTATTGAGGGCGGTAATAGAAGCCCATCCCATACATTGCCCCCTCTCCTTGCCTTGACATGCGTCCAGGATGATGAGGCATGCAACGCTAGACTGGTTGGCTGCTGTTGTGCTGGCGTGGTGGTAGAGCCTCCACGAAGATCTGCATGCCGCCACGCAAGTGCCTGCCTAGTTGGCAAGCTGGTCATAGCACTGGAGTGGTTGTGAGGCTGCGGCCCCGCAATTGTCCCTGACAAGAGTCTTGCCGGGGGCCTCGCAGTCGTCCCTGGCAAGGGCCTTGCCGGGGGGCTTCGTCTTCTGGCCCCACGTGGGCCTGCATGCCATTAGTCTTCACAAAGATCTGCATGCTACTATGCATGCGTCCCAAGTTTGGGCATTGACGCTGTTGATGGTGTCAAAGCTCTCAGCCTCAAGGGGGATGGCCTTGCTGGTGCTTCATAGGTCACCTTGATAAGGCTCTTCCCGGGGCTACATAGGCTGCCCCGGCAACGGCGTTACCGGGGGAGGTGTCGGTGTCAAAACCGGCGGATCTCGGGTAGGGGGTCCCGATCTGTACGTCAAGACTGATGGTAACAGGAAGCAAGGGACACAGATGTTTACCCAGGTTCGGTCCCTCTCGATGGAGGTAAAACCCTACTTCCTGCTTGATTAATATTGAAGATATGGGTGGTACAAGAGTAGATGTACCATGAGATCGTAGAGGCTAAACCCTAAGAGCTAGCCTATGATGGTATGATTGTAATTGTGATCGGCCTTCTAAGTACCAACCTCTCCGATTTATATAGACACCGGAGAGGGCTAGGGTTTACATGGAGTCGGTTACAAGGAAGGAAACACAATATCCAGATCGCCAAGCTTGTCTTCCACGCAAAGGAGAGTCCCATCCGGACACAGGCCGAAGTCCTGAGTCTTGTATCTTCACGCTTCAATAATCCGAACGTTGTACATAGTCCGGCTGTCCAGATACCCCCTAATCCAGGACTCCCTCAGTAGCCCCTGAACCAGGCTTCAATGGCGATGAATCCAGCGTGCAGTATTGTCTTCGGCATTACAAGGCGGGTTCCTTCTCCAAATACTCCGAAGTAACTATCGAACACTTAGACCATGTCCGGATCTGCAAGGTGATCTTCGCATAGCATAAACCTGATCCGCTGGCAATCTTCGGGCATCGTGCCCTTGCATCGTGGCCTGGTCCAACGCGAACCGGCGTTTCTTACCCCACGTCGACTCGTGTTACGAGGCGGTTTTATTGGCACGTCCCATCGAGGTAGAGATCGTGTTCCTCTTATTACGGGATTTTCCATTAATATGGGCATGCGTGACCCCACGACGGCCGTTGGTATAACTCCGTGTGTTTTTAGATAAGCCTCAAATGGTCACACCGAGGACTCTTGGTATTCACCCTCTTTATAAAGGGGTCGAGGCCTATGCCTCTTTTCCACCTTCCTCGCGCCTTCGTGTACCTCGAGTTCTAACACCCGAAACCCAAGCTTCAACACCCCAGATCCTCCAATATGTCCGGATCCATCCCTCAAGGCCGGTGGGTGGCCTCCTCGATTCAAAAGGAAGACATTGCGAAGCTTAGGGAGGTCGGATACCTGACCGCTGACATCCAGCACAGGCTTCCTGCTCCAGGGCAGGTCATCCCCACACCGGAGCCTAATGAGTGCGTCGTTTTTGTCCCACACTTCCTCCGCGGCTTGGGCTTCACCCTGGACCCCTTTGTGAGGGGGCTCATGTTCTACTATGGGTTGGATTTTCATGATCTGGCTCCAGACGCTATCCTCCATATCTCGTCGTTCATTATCGTGTGCGAGGCTTTTCTCCACGTCACCCCACACTTCAGCTTATGGCTTAAGACCTTCAATGTGAAGCCGAAGATGATCGAGGGGCGACATGTGGAGAGCGGAGGTGCTATAATAAGCAGGAACGCCGATGCCACATGGCCAGAGGGTTCTTTCCCATAAGTATCTGATGTGTGGCAACGGAGGTGGTTTTATGTCACGGCTCCCAGAGGCACAAAGTGGGCAGCCGCCCCCAAGTTCCGCTCGAGCCCTCTGTCACAGTTGGCGGCTTGGACAGACGTAGGACGGAATTGGGGGCCCGCTGGTGATGTACCAGTACTGCAGCATCGCATCCGGGAGCTTCTTGAGAGGGACATTAACCTCGTCAGCATAATGCAAGTGATGTTATCCGACGGATGTTGCCGTGCCAACGCCGGCCTCTCCGGATGTGGGAGTTCAGTCCGGAGGGTCCGCGGACTGTCAAGCACTTCTTCGGCTTGAAGCTCGAAGAGATGTGCAAATTATTCTTCGAACAGAAAGTAGAGTGTTCGGACACCACCGAGGATGCGGGCCTAAGCTACAATCGCCTAGATACCCAAGTAAGTGATCTTGACACCGGACACCTTGTTTTGTATTTGTCATAATTGTTTATTCTGAAAATCATCCATGGCCAGGAATGGCTTAGCAAGGCGGAGAGAATCAGGTGTCCGGCGCCACTTCCCGAAGGCTTGCCTGGCCCACCATGGCCAAGATGCTCGACCGGGTACTCAACATAATGCCCTCGGGGAAAGACGAGGGGAGAACGAAGAAACCGAACTCCACACGCTACGCATCCGAACCGGGGGAATTGTTACCTCCCCCAAGGAGGATAGTCGAGAAGGGGAGACTAAGGCCTCCTCCCCGCGCGGGAAGAAGAGGGCCGCCTCCAAAGACTTGGAGACGGAGATGCCCAAGCAAGGGAGGAAGGTATCACCAAGGGGCTCTGCCGCAACAGGCATCCTCACCGTGTTATGCCCGCCAATGGGCCAGCCCTCCAACGAGCTGTAAGCCCATCATTAATTTGAAGGTACTATGTTTCTCCTAGATCAATAACCAGGATTCGTCTTTTGTAGTCCGGCTAGCAACTCTTCTCGACAGAGTTCGTCTTTGTGGGATCTTCCTCCGGAGATGATGGAGAGCGAGACCCCACCTACCTCTCCGGCTCATGAAGCAGGCGACATCAAGGTGTCGTCACGGAGGAGTCCGAATCTGCCGAAGCCGGAAGCCAAGGCGTCAGCCGCCCTGAGCCCGAGCGTTTGGCTCCCACGGGGGGCGATGGGAAGGGTCCGGCATAGTTCAATGTCCGGCCGGACGCACTGACAGGCCTGCTTGAGCAAGATGCGCTCTCGGAGGAGCACCGCTCTTTAATGAGCGCGGTGCTCAAGAAGATTTCATCCGCTACAAGCGGTTTGAATGAGGCATTCACAAGCCTTCTCAGAGGCTTTGAGCTATGTAATGAAGAACACACTATTTCTTTGGCTGTGAGGCACGCGCTAGGTGTGCTCCATACAGATAGTAGCCCCTGAGACTCCGGTTGCCCGCCCTAAGCGGCAAACGGGGGATCATAAACTAATGATTGTGCTGCAAATATGTGCAGGTACCTGTGGGTCCGGCCGCCGACCAATCCGTTGAAGTTGCCGAACTAACGAGGCAGATTGGATCAATCGATGCCGATATCACGCTCGTGAACGAGCGGCTGGACAAATCACAAGGTATGTGCTCTGGCTTCCTTTATATAGGAAAATATGAAGGCGGCATGATATTAATGCAATATGTCTGGACTGCAGATGGTGCTGCTGTCGTGGAGGCCTTGAGGGCTGAACTTGCTCTAGCCAAGGAACAAGCTCGGGTGAGCAATGCGGCTGCCCTAAAGGCGGCCGAGGAATTGAAAGCCGAACAGGCTGCTCATCGCCGAAGCAAGGAAAAGATAGCCGAAATGGCTGTTGAGTTAAAAAATGCCTTCGACCGGTATGAGCTCCTTAAAAAGCAGCATAAGGATAGTTCGGCCGACCTGAACAAGGCACTTAATGCCACCAAGGAAATACGGACCGAGCTCAGGGGTGCGTGGGAGGAGCTTCAACAGGCTGGTAAAATCGCGGCTGGGGGCTCATATTTGCTGCGGACGAAGTTTTTCGATCCGAAGTACGCTCCCCTGGATGGACGCTGGAGTCCGGCGGACTCGTATGCGGATCTGGCGAAGAATACTCCTGACGCTGTCGAGTTCTTCAAAGATCAAGGTGATAAGGAAGTGGAGAAGCTTTTCTGGTCGCAATTCAATGCTCCCACTCACCCGCTGCCGTTAAGTGACAAGATGGCTGTTGTAGCGGAGCTTCACAGGTTGTCCGGGCTTGCAATGCGGCCTATAATAGACCACCTTTGGACAAAGGGGCCTAAGCCGGACAGTTACTTTGGCTTGGTGCAATAATTCCAAAGATGCCATGAGGAGGTCGGCGTGTATAGAGGGTGTGCGGATGGCTCTTGCCCGCGTTAAAGCCTATTGGACGGATATGGATGGCACCATTATAGCGTCCCAGGGTCCGGTGGGGGGCCAATATCCGGCCGAGCATTACTTGGCACAGGTCACAGAGGGTGCCCGCCTAATAGAGGCGCAGTGCTCAAAGAATGTCTTGTTCGAATGATGAATTGAATCATTGTAAAAACAATGTTTATTTTAATTATAAGGCTATATTTATAATGTTTGCCTGAAAATATGATTGTGTCCCCTGTGCGGCCGTATATATATATATATATATATATATATATATATATATATATATATATATATATATATATATATATATATAGACGGTCTATTCTGCTAATATTAGCAGAATAACTATTCTGCACACCACTTCTGCACTGCACGTTGAACGCAAGTGAACATCATTCTTTGAACCAAGTGTGTTGCAGTACTCTCATGAGTGAACTTCGTGTCGCAAAAAACTGCACGCGTTATTTTTTTCGGTACTATTTTCGCTCTAATTTTTTAACCGTTTATCGGAATGAGGCATGTAATATACCATTGAAAATCTATGGATTAGGCACAACTTCGACACGTTGAACACTTTTCGAGATTCCACACGGTTTAAGAGCAGTTTTGAAAATGGTGCGGCCCATGACGAGTGGCAGCGAGCGTTTTTTCACGATTTCTTCTAAACCGCTTGTCGGAATGAAGCAAACGATACGCCGTTGGATACATATCGTCGAGGCGCATCTTTTTCATATATAAATGTTTCTCTAATTCCTTACGGTTTAAGAGCAGTTTCAAATTTACTAAATCGCGGAATTCTGTTTTTCAAAAAAATTCAAATTTTTGGTACTGTTTCGCTCCAGTTTTTGAACCGTTTGTCGAAACGAGGCATGTGATACGCCGTTGGAAAGCTACAAACGAGGCGCAACTTTCATATGTTTAAATGTTTTTGAAATTCCTTCCAGTTTTAAGTTAATTTTGAAAATCGTGCGGCGGATGACGAGTGGCAGCGACCGTTTTTGGCGAAATTTTTGCAAACCGCTGGTCAGAATGATTCAAACGATACGTCGTTGGAAAGATATTGACGAGGTGCAACTTTTTCATGTAGAACACTCTCTCTGATTCTTTATGGTTTAAGAGGAATTTCGAATTTACCGAAATGTGGACACTCTGTTTTTCGCAACACCCAATTCGATGTGTGTACTTCATCCGACTGAAAACCGCACTGCATCGGACGAAAACTGCACTGCATCAGACCGGTTAGAGAACTGCATGATTTCTTTTTTGTGGGACGTAAATTTTTGAAGACGAGGTGGAGTGCACTTCACGTCGAGTGTTGGTGAACCGCAATACTATGAAAAGTGAACCTCGAGACTACCGTAAACGGGCCGCGACACTGCCAAAAGTGACCGCTTGAGATTTTTCCAAACTCAATATTTTTACGTGCATAGACCGGGCGAGTGGACCGCAGGGACTGAGCAAGTGAACCACATGTAACAAGAAGTGAGCTGCTTACCGAGGTGCTTTTGTTTCGGATCACCAAGTGAACCACGACGGAGTTTTATGGCGAACTTCGTGAGAGAACAAAGTGAGCTTCAAAACATACATATCCATTCATTATTTTTACACAGCCATCCAGTACATAGCAGAATCAACGACGGAGTACCCAACTGTACTGCACTAGGCAAAGACTCGCTTATGCAAATTACCATCCATTTTTCTTACTACAAAATGAACTTCAAATGCACTAGGCAGTACCCTTTTTCTCTCCGAGTTTCTCATAAACAACAAAATGAACTTCAAATGAACAACGATGTACTGTTTCTTTTCTTTACTGAGTGCACTGCAATTGATTCCTAGAAACAAACTATAAATGAGCGAGCTGCAAAACGGCAAATGTCGATGATGGTGTACAACAGTATGGTCACCATGTCTTTTTGTGGGCGACGGTGTACTGCACTATGGTCACCATGTCTTGTGGGCTTTCACTGCCACTGAACTTCTGACGCTAGCGAGCGCAAGGAGGATGAGCATGAGAGCTACACTAGGTTCGCTGGATAGGGTGACCAAACTACAGAAACTCACTTCAAGAAAAAAAGAGCCGCAAGTCGCGCACCACTGAACTGCACGCCACGCTCGCCTGCACACTAGCTCATGCTCGTTGGAAAATTGACATCTTTCACGAGCTAGAGCCTGGAGGCACCCAAACTGGAACCGCACTGCATTGAAATGCAACCAAAGTGTAGGTCCAAATTCTGAAAACACAAAAAGTAAGCTTCTTGCCGCAGCGCACTGCATTTCCTTTTTGCCTGAAACGGGTGTGCACTGCACTCGTTTCCTCTTTCTTTTTGCTGGTAATCTTTCTCTCTGCAAAAATAATGAAACTGGACTAAAAGAATAAACAACAGCAGCATGCAGTGCACTACTCTTTTTGACTGTTTGCTGGCGGTGAAGCAAAAATAAGCAAACTATACAGGAAACTCCAGCGGCAACTGAATCGCATGGGGCCATGGGGCCGCCGCGACCACCACTAATACTTTCCTTTTAGTGACCTGCACTGAATAAAACTATAAAAGCGAACATCTTAGTGAGGCAAAATAAATAATGAACCTCAAACAAGTAATACTGAATTGACAACTCTTTTGATATGTTAAACCAAAAAACAGTGAATGCTTCTAAAGCCTTTTTCTGTACGTATGTGCAGCAGCATGTTTATCGCAAAATTCAGTTTGATCTTTGTTTGGGAGAAGCATGGAGAGGGAACTCGTGCTAGGTA
Organism: Triticum aestivum; assembly: GCF_018294505.1. Classification (NCBI taxonomy): domain Eukaryota; kingdom Viridiplantae; phylum Streptophyta; class Magnoliopsida; order Poales; family Poaceae; genus Triticum; species Triticum aestivum. Next base: position 442,523,741 of record NC_057798.1, read on the forward strand.
GCCTCTGAACACCTTCAGGATCAAGACAGCCGCTTCCATATCTCGCGCTTGGCTGGAGGCGCACGGCCATGCCTCGGAGAGCTCGCCGGCGACCACGGCGGTGACGAAAGGCCTCCGGCTGGTGTCGGTGACGCTGCTCCTGGCTACAGGAACTGCAAGAATAGAGGAAATTAATGAATGCAAAATGCCAACCAAGCCAGGGCTAGCGTTGGTTAAGGGCACGCACATGACACAAGCAAAACGAGGCGCGAGAAGAAACAAACCGTAAGCACTGGGCCGATGAACTACATAGTTTCTGTTTTTAACTTACACATCAAAGAACAAAGAGAACTTCTTGAGAAACTCCAGACGAATCCAAAACAAATATCTGAAAAAGCACATGTGGATAGTGGACCGCATGGGCTTGGCACCGAAACGCAAACTGTACCTAATTCTACCTCATCAGTTAAGCGCACAAGATGGAGCAGAGAGCGTCCTGGAGCTGGCGAGGTGAGGCACGGCCGCCGTCGTCGTGGAGCTCGTCTCCACGGAACTGCACAAGACGAGCTACTGGACCGTGTTCCGGGGCAAATGAAACCGCTTGCCACCAGCAGCCGAACTACAGAGCAGCGCTGCAGAATGTCAGATGGCCATGGGAGGAGACGAGGCGCCGGCAAGAGGCCACCGTCGTGTCTGAGGTGGAGGGTAGGATCGTGGACAGCCTTGCCTCGCGGCCACCGCCTCTGCCTCCCGCTCCACTGCATTCACCTCCCGCATCCTCCCCACCCGCCAGCAGCCCGCACGCCGCCGGATGCACCCTCACCGCCGCCTTCTCCGCAGACAGAGCCTGCCTCCTCGGCGCTAGTGAATCAGGCCCGATGGACGATGGTGGTGGTGGGGACGTAGAGGTGCGTCGGTCCCTCTGCAACCGGATCCGATGTGAGGTTTGTTGGCGGCCGGATCCGGCAACGGTGGCCCTGTTGGAAGGGCGCGCGACAGCGCGGGCCAGCCGGAGGAGGGGCGGAGGATGTTGCCCAGGCTCGCGGCGCATCCGGGTGGCGGGTGGTATGCGATGGGGGGCGCGGCCGGCGGGGAGGACGGTAGTGGGAGTGGGGCCATTGCCGCGGTAGAAGGTGGGTTGGGAAGGGGAGGGGTCCGGGGAAGAAGGTGGAGGGGGGGTCTCCAACCGGCGCTGGGGAGGAAGGTGGTGGAGGTTGGGAGGGGCTGCACGCGCCAGCGGCTAGGGGTGGAAGAAGGTGGAGTTCGTGGGTTGGGGTGGGAGTTGACCAGGAGAAGGTGGGTGAGGCTCGGCGGAGCTGGTGGTGTTATCAGAATAAGCGTTTTTGTTAGCAGAATAAGGTCTTAAGGGGTGTTACTAGAATAGACCCACCCTATATATATATATATATATATATATATATATATATATATATATATATATATATATATATATATATTCTAATCCCAGAATTAGAATAGTTATTTGGATCACATCAGCCCCTATATAGGGCCCGACAGGGCCCTCCCGAACTTCTGGACTGCCCCTGGCTCAACAGGATCCACTGGATCCCGAGGCCCCCCGACAGGATCCACCTGATCCAGATCCCGATCCGCCCCAGCCCACCTCCTTCCCTCGATCCCCCGACCTCCCCCCGTGGTCGCCGCCGATCTTCGCCGGATCCGCCCTCCCCCATCTACAGCTCCTGGCCTGCCGGATCCGCCGCCTCCCTTCTTCACCAGCTCCTGGACGGTTGGGTCCGCCGCCTCCCCTCTGTCTCCAGCTCCTTGCCAGCCACCGGCGCGGGCAAGCGAGCGACGGCGGACGCCGGCGCGAGGGAGCCCGCGTCGCCTGGACGCGGCGAAGCCGCCATGGACTTCAGGAAGCAGCATCCTCGTCCCATCACCACTTCCTGAAGACTTGGCAGACCAGATGACGGGCCCGACGGCGAGCGGCGCGACCAACGGAGCAACTCCTCCGCGGAGGCGGCATCTGCTGCGCCCTCAAATTCAGCCGCAATAGTACATGAACTTCCTCCCAATTTTGCCTTCTTCTTCAATCTTGCATTCTCTGACCTTCTTGCTTCGTGCAGATGAACTTCACGCCCTCTGCAAGACATGGATTGCCATGGGATTCCTCTCATACCTCCATGATGAATTGTTCTCAAGGTGGCCTATCAGCTGCTGGAAAAAGGTTGGCCGAACTTATAGCCAGGGTATGGTTGAACTTCTTCCTTCGTTCGGTTTGTTATTTGCTTACAACCATGTGAAGTTCTGGTAGTGTATGAGCCTCAGTCCAGGCTACAAAAGCTTTTTTTAAATCTCCTGCTTACAACCATGTGAAGCTCTAGTAGTGTATGAGCCTCAGTCCAGGCTACAAAAGCTTTTTTAAAATCGACTGCTTACAACCATGTGAAGTTCTGGTAGTTTATGAGCCTCAGTCTAGGCTACAAACACTATAAAATCTTCCTGCATTCACATTCACATTCACATTCAAAAAAATAAAAAGGAAAATAGAACATGCATGTGATATGACTTGAAGGTCAGGGTGGTATGCACTAGCAGTCCAACCATTCAAAAAACTCATGAAGGTTTAGGTTTCCTAACTGTAGACATTATTTCCCCTTTGCAAGACAAGAAGTTCAGGTTGTGGAGAGTGCTCAGTTCAGGTACATATAAGTAATCTAATATTGCAGAATTAGAAAACAGGATGTGAAGTTCATTCTGTGAAGGGTGCTCAGTTCAAGTACAAAGGCATTGTCAGATGCTCACTTCAGTGCATAGTGTGATGTCTCTCACCACTTTTATATGAGAAGTTCAGGCTGTGAATAATGCTAAGTTCAGTTATGAAGGTATATGCAGATATAACTTGTGTGTTAACAAACATTTTTTCCTTTTATGTCAGCAAGATGAGAGACGCATGAAGAAGCTTAGAAGTTCCCAGCAGCAAGTACAATGCAAAGCCTGTACGTGTTGCACCACCCTCTCAATGGGTCACACCTCAAACGCACCAACAGCATTACCGACCTGCTCCAAACAAAAAATGGACGACACCCGAAACACATGGATACTCCCGAGAAGTTGGGTCACAGCCCTATCCGCACAAGTTTGCGCCTCCACCTAATTGGGTGACGCCGGAAATTCCCTGCGGATTCTTTGTATCCACCAGCAGACTCCCAAGCACGCTCATGGAGGAGGGGGTTAGCTCAAGTCATGCGTGTAACTCTGTAGGTTATCCTGGTGTGCCTCATCAATGCCAAAGCAAAGCAACTAAACCGGATCCCAGGACAAATCCAACAGCAACACACACACGGAGGAAAGTGATCTGCACACTACCACCGTTTGATCCTGCTGCTGCTGCTACAAGTCAGAATTGTACGGGGCATAAGGTAGATGGATTGCTTCACAAAACAAAAGAGCAAACCAAGACCAAGATCACAATACCTCCACAACCACCTCAAAAAAAAGGACGCAAACAATAGAGAGGCCATCTTCAGCCCTTGTAACGCCCCGGATACAACTTTCCATATTCATAACTCCAACTCTTGCCTTTTCCGGAGATGCTATATGATATTTCCTTCGTGGTTGGGTTTTATCTATTGTTTTGCATTTTGTTCTTGTTATGCATCTCATCTCATGTCATCATGCGCATTGCATCGGCATCGTTTTCATAAAACTTGCATCCGTTCGTGTTCCGCCGGTTCTCTCCGTTGTCCGTTCTGAGCCAGACACACTCGCACGTGCCCGCGGCACCTCCGAAATATTATTTTATAAGCGGCATAAAAATGTTCTCGGAATGGGTTGCAACTTGTCGTGTAGTCTTATTATAGTGTAGATAGGCCGCCTGTCAAGTTTCGTCGCATTCGGAGTCCGTTTGACTGCCCAACCGTTAAATATGTAACCGCGATATAGTCGGTATATTCGTCCGACGTTTCGGTCTCCGAAACCATTGGCGGGCTGCATTTCTCTTCTCTCCCCTCAGCTCAAAACCTCTCTCTCACAGCCCACTAATCCCTCCTAGGCCTTCCTAACCCCCTCGCGTCCGGAACCGCCCGGTCGAGATCGGAGGGCTCCAAAAACCCCCCTAGACCAAACCCTAGCCAAAAACTGCTATATAAACCCCCTCCCCTTGCCGGAGCCCCGCCGCTGTCTGCCGCCTTCCTCTCGATCGGGGCCGAGCACGAGCGCTCGTGCCCCTACGCGTGGGCCCCGCAAGCCCAGGCCCGCAGCCGCAGCCAGCGCCAGGCCCAGCCGAAGCCAGCCAGGCCCAGCGCCCCCTTCCAGCCTGCCAGCGCCATCTCCACCGACCTGGGCTTGGCCCATGGTGAGCAGTTCCCCCAGCCCTCTCCTGTGCACTTTTGGGCTGACCAGATTCGGCCCTATCCATGTTTTTTTCCCGCGGAACGATTTGTCTATTATTCCAGTGATTTTCAGATTTGTAGAAAACCCCCTAAGCATCATGCATTTAATAACTTTAGAACCGTGCATCATATTAAAATGTTTTATATATGTAAAATGCTCAGAAAATTGTGTAGATTAATAATATGCCATTTTCATCCATGTTTAAAATGTTTAACATGCTGTTTGTGTTTATTTTGCATAGTGCCATGCTAAAATGATTTATTTCATAACTAAATAACCGTAGCTCCATTTTTAATAAACTTTATATGTAAATGGGGTGGAAAAATGCATAGATTAACATGGTAGCATTACTTTGCATGTTTAACAACTCTAAAATATGCTTTAGGACAGAACAGTACCAAATCTAAAATATGGACATGAGGATTTTCGGAATTGTTGTTTGTTATTCCGGCCTCATTTAAACTTGTCTAGATAGGTAGTTTTTCATATGCTTCACCCCTTTCCATGTTTAACAACATTTAATATTGTTGGGTACATAAACAAGATTAAACTAAATATGTCAATGTGGTGTTTTGTCAATATGCAGCTCGTTGCATATTGAGCTCCACTTAACTTGTAGTATTGCTTGTTGCACTTTGCCATGCCATGCCTCATTAAACCGGACATGCATCATACTTGATTGTGTGTCATGCCATGATTAAGCTTGTGTGTTTACCATGTTGTTTGTTTCTTTCTGGTGTTGCTTCTTAGTTCCGGTAATGTTGCGATTGTGAGGATTCGTTCGACTACTCCTGTTCGTCTTCTTCATGGACTCATTCTTCTTCCTAGCGGGATCTCAGGCAAGATGACCGCTACCCTGGATCTCATTACTATCATTGCTATGCTAGTTGCTTCGTTCTATCGCTATGCTGCATTACCTATATTTTGATCATCAAGCCTCCCAAATTGCCATGAACCTCTAACCTTTGACACCCTTCCTAGCAAACCGTTGCTTGGCTATGTTACCGCTTTGCTCAGCCCTCTTATAGCGTTGCTAGTTGCATGTGAAGTTGAAGATTGCTCCATGGTGGACAGGATTTTGGTTGGGATATCACAATATCTCTTATATTATTAATGCGTCTATATATTTGGTAAAGGGTGGAAGGCTCAGCCTTATGCCTGGTGTTTTGTTCCACTCTTGCCGCCCTAGTTTCCGTCATATCGGTGTTATGTTCCCGGATTTTGCGTTCCTTACGCGGTCGGGTGATTTACGGGACCCCCTTGACAGTTCGCTTTGAATAAAACTCCTCCAGCAAGGCCCAACCTTGGTTTTACCATTTGCCTCACCACCACCTATATTTCCCTTGGGAGTAATTAACCCAAGGGTCATCTTTATTACAGCCCCCCCGGGCCAATGCTTGTCTAAGTGTTGGTCCAAACTAGAGCACCGTGCGGGGCCATCCCTTGGGAACTTGGGTTACGTCAGTTCCTGTATGCTTCGCTTATCCGGTGTTGCCCTGAGAACGAGATATGTGCAGCTCCTATCGGGATTGTCAGCGCATCGGGCGGTCTTGCTGGTCTTGTTTTACCATTGTCGAAATGTCTTGTAAACCGGGATTCCGAGTCTGATCGGGTCTTCCTGGGAGAAGGTCTATTCCTTCGTTGATCGCGAGAGCTTGTCATGGGCTAAGTTGGGACACCCCTGCAGGGTATAATCTTTCGAAAGCCGTGCCTGCGGTTATAGGCAGATGGGAATTTGTTAATGTCCGGTTGTAGATGACTTGACACCAGATCCGATTTAAAACGCATCAACCGTGTGTGTAGCCGTGATGGTCTCTTTTCGGCGGAGTCCGGGAAGTGAACACGGTTTTTGGGTTATGTTTGACGTAAGTAGGAGTTCAGGATCACTTCTTGATCATTGCTAGCTTCATGACCGTTCCTTTGCTCTCTTCTCGCTCTTATTTGCGTATGTTAGCCACCATATCATGCTTAGTCACTGCTGCAGCCTCACCACTTTACCCCTTCCATTCCCTTTAAGCTTTTCTAGTCTTGATACCCATGGTAATGGGATTGCTGAGTCCTCGTGGCTCACAGATTACTACAACAACAGTTACAGGTGCAGGTTATGCGATGATCATGACGCGAGAGCGATGTTTGCTTGTTTGGAGTTCTTCTTCTGCTTCTTCTTCGATCAGGGGATAGGTTCCAGGTCGGCAGCCTGGGCTAGTAGGGTGGATGTCGTTTGAGTTTCTGTTTGTGTTTCATCCGTAGTCGGATGATGCTCTGATGTATTGTGATGTTGTATTCATGTGGCATTGTATGACTTATGTATGTATCCCCATCTATTATGTAATGTTGATGTAATGATATCCACCTTGCAAAAGCGTTTCAATATGCGGGTCTATCCTTGGTGGGACTTTCGAGTTCCTTTTGGATAGGGTCGCATATTGGGCGTGACAAGTTGGTAATCAGAGCCTCGACCGACCATAGGAGCCCCCTTGATTGTTGGCCGTTGTTGAGTCTAGAACAAAAATGTTTTGAGTCTTAGGATTATATATATATCGGAGAGTAGGATTCTTTTTACTCCTCAGCCCCCTTCGTCGCTCTGGTGAGGACTCTTGATGTAGATGTTTTGACTTTCCTCTCCTCAAATTTCACTAAAAAAATTTTAGGATCACGCGGGTATCTTGGAATCGTTCCGATGGTTTTGTGACGAGAACATTGTTCTTGGTGCCTCCTGTCTATTATGTGGCTTTGACCCGGGGAGTTGAGCTCCGAGGTGTTGTCGTCACAATTTTATCGTTGCAGTTCTGGAATACCTGAGTTTTGTCGACATCGAAAATCTCTTTTATGCAGTTGTTGGTGACATAACCTCGACGTCACCCAGTACTGGGGAGTTCGGGAGTATTGCCATAACTCGTATAACGGATGCTTTTCGAAGGTTGAGGTACACGATTTCTGAAGGTTTCTTGGTTATGTGTTGATGGATGGATACAGCTTGGATGTAGGTATTGTTAGTTTTGGGTGAGATATATATTGCTTCCCCTGTATCCCCAACACCAGATTGCATAACCAGAAATTTTTGGGAGTTTTATAGGTGGGAATTCAAGTAGCTCCTAGAATATCTTTCCGACAGATGCATGATATGGGATTGGGTAAATCTCTATCATATGTATTTGTTCCGGCTTATTCTACAAGCCAAATCCTTTGTTTTGTTTTGAGTTGTGGTATTTGAGTTGCTTCAATGTCAAGTGTTGATTCCATACCTTTCCTAAGCGGTGTTCTCATATTGCTATGTGAATACTAATCCTTTTGATCATCGAGATTGACATGTCAATTCTTTTCAACCGGTGTGCTTCTCTTCAAGTGGTTCCAATCTTTTTCAACATCCGCAAGATCAACTCTAAGTTTTCTCACCGGTGTTTGTTTCGTTCATCCCAAGTTGTCTTTGTTTTTCCCCGCCCTCCCACCCTTTTTCTTCAAGGACTCATATATGTTAATCAAGTATCCATTTATTCATGTGAAATTTCTCCATTCTTTTCCTGTCAATGTTCTTATCCGGTGATTTCCCAAGAAGATGCTCAACAGTTTTAAGTTCATTATCCTTCATTGTTGTTTCTTCTCCGGTGGATCCAATTCAAGCTTTCGGTGTTGATCATATCCCTTTCCTCGTGTCAAATGATTTCTCATGCCGGTGCACCTCTCAATCACTCACCTCTTGCTATTCATTTGTTCTAGAGTGTTGAAGATATCTTAGAAGATTTGTGTTTCCATTCTTAATCCGTTCAATCTATTTGGAGATTGTTATCTCATTCAAGCTATTTAATTCAACTCGTGCAATCTCTCTTTAAAATCATTTCCAATGATGTTTCTTTCGAGTGGGCCCTAACCCACAGGTCTTTTTCCAGGATCTTACCTGACTCTTCTAATTCTCCCGGAGCTATTCTCAAAAAATTTCCAAGCTTGACGTAAGGATGAATTTTCATCTGTCACATGCCTTCTTCAAGATCGTTTTCAAATTCTTTTCATCGTTGATTCAACCTTTCTATTCTTCATTTCGGAGTATCTCAACAATCCATGGTGGTATTTCTCGTCGTCATTTCTCGGATTGTGAAGACCGAAGAAGAGTTTTCCTCCAAATCTTATCCGTTCCCTCAAAGATTCGTGATTCTAGCTTGATGCCATCCTCTCGTAATTGTTTTCGATTGTGACAATTCTTTTCACCCATCCGAAGCATTTCATGAGTTGTTTCCATTTCTTTCCTCCGAAGGCCAACATGTCATAATTCTTCGTTCTCAGCGTGTAGCTATCGTTCTCGAATTCTTTCGGTGCATCGTTCAAATACCCTCTAATCAGTTCATGATTTATTTGTTCTCATGTATTTAAATTCCCTCAAGTATCTTCATTCGTTCTCTAATTCTTACCGGTGATTCACCCCTTTACTTCGTTCATTTTCAATTTTTACGGTGGTTCGTTCAAGATTTCTCTTCCTTCGTGATCGTATCAATTCATTCGTTCTTTTGTTTTTTCAATCCTACCGGTGGTTGTTGAAGACCTTCCTCAAGTTGGCACTATATCTCTCTTAATCCTTTCTACGAGAATAAGTAGTATGCCAAATCCATTGCTTGTCATCAATTTAATTTGATGAAGGATAAGCATACAATAAATCTTATTCTTATTTCATCAGAGTGATTAATCCTTTTCTTTGGAGTTTGTTCTTGATGAATAAATTCTAGTTCCAAGTGCTTTCATCTTTTCTTTTCCGGAGTTCCAAGTTTTCCGCATTATCGTCGCGAAGCTCCATCTAAATCATCACAAGGCTCACTTTGTTCTTTCAACTTCTCTTTTGTTTGATCATTCTTTTATTACCGGAGTTCTTCATTGAGGCTCTACATGGTGGTTCGTCAAGGATTCTTTTCATTCTTCAATTGTTCTTCAAGATTTCTCTCGAAGTTATGATCCGTCAAGCTATACTCAAAATTAAACATGGTGCTAAACACATGTTTTGTTTTGGGGAGTTCAAGCATTCTTCATCTTGCATTCCAAAGTGCAATCCTTTCTACCTTATCTTTTGAGATGGTGTTATGTCATCCTTGGCAATTTCTCCTCGTGCTTCATGATTCACAAGTTGTCAGGAATGAGTAATTAAATCCATCATTTTCTTTTTGTTCAAGATATCTTTTCGACCAATCAATCTTTTTGTTGGAGTTATCTTGGGTTAGTTTTCATCTAAAGCCTTCCCTAAGGATGTTGCTCATTGTGGTGACTACCAATGATCCAAGTTTTCTCCTATCCTCTCGGCAAAAGCAGTTTTCATCTCTTCTTTGACCTCAATCCAATCTATTGTTTCCGTTAGTGGCAAAATTTCGCCTCAATTTTGAGAAGTTTTCCATAAGCCCACTACAAACTTGTGTTTTTCGTTGTTGGTTTTCCAACAACTCCATTCAATCCTTCTTTGCAAGGATGCTTAACAAGTTCATTTGTGGCAGAAATTGTCATTTTCTTCTCCGTCCCTTTTATCCCAACAATCTAGCTTCTATTATTTCGTTCTGGAGGCATTGTGATGTTGCTCTCTTCACTAATCATCTCGTTTTGTCAAGATCATGTTCTTTTCGTGCTTATCCATTTAACCAGAGTGTTGTGTTCTCATTCAAGCTCTTTCATCTTATCAAGTTTTGCTTCTCTTTTCAACCGGAGTGCTGTCTGAAATCTTTCTTACCCCTTGTGCCATTTTTTTCAATAGTTCCGGAGGCAGTGTGTTGTTGATTTCATCAAGTATCCTCTCATCTTGTCAAGTTCATGTTCTATTCCTTCCATGTTCAACCGGAGTGCTGCCCGAATTCTTCCTCTCTCATCTTGTTGTAACCGGAGTGGTTTTGAACCCTATCTTGTCAATTAAACTCTTGATTCATATCTTTGCAACCTTCAAGTTATTGTAATGTTCCTTGTTCCTCTTTTCTAACGGATTGTTTGCAATCTCGTTCATCTCTAATTGCTCAACCTCTCAAGGTTCGTGGTTTCACTCGTTTGCCGAAGAAGCAATTTAGTTTACCTCTTCTCTTCCTCTTCCTTCTCCCTCCGGTGCCATCCTAGATATCGGGACGAGATCCTCTCGTAGTGGTGGAGTGTTGTAATGCCCCGGATACAACTTTCCATATTCATAACTCCAACTCTTGTCTTTTCTGGAGATGCTATATGATATTTCCTTCGTGGTTGGGTTTTATCTGTTGTTTTGCATTTTGTTCTTGTTATGCATCTCATTTCATGTCATCATGCGCATTGCATCAGCATCGTTTTCATAAAACTTGCATCCGTTCATGTTCCGCCGGTTCTCTCCGTTGTCCGTTCTGAGCCAGACACACTCGCACGCGCCCGCAGCACCTCCGAAATATTATTTTATAAGCAGCATAAAAATGTTCTCCGATTGGGTTGCAACTCGTCGTGCTGTCTTATTATAGTGTAGACAGGCCGCCTGTCAAGTTTCGTCGCATTCGGAGTCCGTTTGACTGCCCAACCATTAAATATGTAACCGCGATATAGTCGGTATATTCGTCGGACGTTTCGGTCTCTGAAACCATTGCCGGGCTGCATTTCTCTTCTCTCCCCTCAGCTCAAAACCTCTCTCTCACAGCCCACTAATCCCTCCTAGGCCTGCCTAACCCCCTCGCGTCCGGAACCGCCCGATCGAGATCGGAGGGCTCCAAAAACCCCCCTAGACCAAACCCTAGCCAAAAACTGCTATATAAACCCCCTCCCCTTGCCGGAGCCCCGCCGCTGTCTGCCGCCTTCGTCTCGATCGGGACCGAGCATGAGCGCTCGTGCCCTTGCGCGTGGGCCCCGCAAGCCCAGGCCCGCAGCCGCAGCCAGCGCCAAGCCCAGCCGAAGCTAGCCAGGCCCAGCGCCCCCTTCCAGCCTGCCAGCGCCATCTCCACCGGCCTGGGCTTGGCCCATGGTGAGCAGTTCCCCCAGCCCTCTCCTGTGCACTTTTGGTCTGACCAGATTCGGCCCTATCCATGTTTTTTCCCGCGGAACGATTTGTCTATTATTCCAGTGATTTTCAGATTTGCAGAAAACCCCCTAAGCATCATGCATTTAATAACTTTAGACCGTGCATCATATTAAAATGTTTTATATATGTAAAATGCTCAGAAAATTGTGTAGATTAATAATATTCCATTTTCATCCATGTTTAAAATGTTTAACATGCTTTTTGTGTTTATTTTGCATAATGCCATGCTAAAATGATTTATTTCATAACTAAATAACCGTAGCTCCATTTTTAATAAACTTTATATGTAAATGGGGTGGAAAAATGCATAGATTAACATGGTAGCATTACTTTGCATGTTTAACAACTCTAAAATATGCTTTAGGACAGAACAGTACCAAATCTAAAATATGGACATGAGGATTTTCGGAATTGTTGTTTGTTATTCCGGCCTCATTTAAACTTGTCTAGATAGGTAGTTTTTCATATGCTTCACCCCTTTCCATGTTTAACAACATTTAATATTGTTGGGTACATAAACAAGATTAAACTAAATATGTCAATGTGGTGTTTTGTCAATATGCAACTCGTTGCATATTGAGCTCCACTTAACTTGTAGTATTGCTTGTTGCACTTTGCCATGCCATGCCTCATTAAACCGGACATGCATCATACTTGATTGTGCATCATGCCATGATTAAGCTTGTGTGTTTACCATGTTGTTTGTTTCTTTCCGGTGTTGCTTCTTAGTTCCGGTAATGTTGCGATTGTGAGGATTCGTTCGACTACTCCTGTTCGTCTTCTTCATGGACTCGTTCTTCTTCCTAGCGGGATCTCAGGCAAGATGACCGCTACCCTGGATCTCATTACTATCATTGCTATGCTAGTTGCTTCGTTCTATCGCTATGCTGCGTTACCTATCTTTTGCTCATCAAGCCTCCCAAATTGCCATGAACCTCTAACCTTTGACACCCTTCCTAGCAAACTGTTTCTTGGCTATGTTACCGCTTTGCTCAGCCCTCTTATAGCGTTGCTAGTTGCATGTGAAGTTGAAGATTGCTCCATGGTGGACAGAATTTTGGTTGGGATATCACAATATCTCTTATATTATTAATGCATCTATATATTTGGTAAAGGGTGGAAGGCTCGGCCTTATGCCTGGTGTTTTGTTCCACTCTTGCCGCCCTAGTTTCCCTCATACCGGTGTTATGTTCCCGGATTTTGCGTTCCTTACGCAGTCGGGTGATTTATGGGACCCCCTTGACAGTTCGCTTTGAATAAAACTCCTCCAGCAAGGCCCAACCTTGGTTTTAACATTTGCCTCACCACCACCTATATTTCCCTTGGGAGTAATTGACCCAAGGGTCATCTTTATTACAGCCCCCCCCCCCGGGCCAATGCTTGTCTAAGTGTTGGTCCAAACTAGAGCACCGTGCGGGGCCATCCCTTGGCAACTTGGGTTACGTCAGTTCCTGTACGCTTCGCTTATCCGGTGTTGACCTGAGAACGAGATATTTGCAGCTCCTATCGGGATTGTCGGCGCATCGGGCGGTCTTGCTGGTCTTGTTTTACCATTGTCGAAATGTCTTGTAAACCGGTATTCCGAGTCTGATCGGGTCTTCCTGGGAGAAGGTCTATTCCTTCGTTGATCGCGAGAGCTTGTCATGGGCTAAGTTGGGACACCCCTGCAGGGTATAATTTTTCGAAAGCCATGCCTGCGGTTATAGGCAGATGGGAATTTGTTAATGTCAGGTTGTAGATAACTTGACACCAGATCCGATTTAAAACACATCAACCGTGTGTGTAGCCGTGATGGTCTCTTTTCGGCGGAGTCCGGGAAGTGAACACGGTTTTTGGGTTATGTTTGACGTAAGTAGGAGTTCAGGATCACTTCTTGATCATTGCTAGCTTCATGACCGTTCCTTTGCTCTCTTCTCGCTCTTATTTGCGTATGTTAGCCACCATATCATGCTTAGTCGCTGCTGCAGCCTCACCACTTTACCCCTTCCATTCCCTTTAAGCTTTGCTAGTCTTGATACCCATGGTAATGGGATTGCTGAGTCCTCGTGGCTCACAAATTACAACAACAACAGTTACAGGTGCAGGTTATGCGATGATCATGACGCGAGAGCAATGTTTGCTTGTTTGGAGTTCTTCTTCTGCTTCTTCTTCGATCAGGGGATAGGTTCCAGGTCAGCAGCCTGGGCTAGGAGGGTGGATGTCGTTTGAGTTTCTGTTTGTGTTTCATCCGTAGTCGGATGATGCTCTGATGTATTGTGATGTTGTATTCATGTGGCATTGTATGCCTTATGTATGTATCCCCATCTATTATGTAATGTTGATGTAATGATATCCACCTTGCAAAAGCGTTTCAATATGCGGGTCTATCCTTGGTGGGACCTTCGAGTTCCTTTTGGATAGGGTCGCATATTGGGCGTGACAGCCCTCCTTCCTCCTCATGAGCCACCGCTGCATCCTACTATGATTACTCCGCCATGCCCCATCCCAGAGGGACAGCAGCCGACACCGGCGGAGTTGCGATCATACACGCACATAAGTGAAACAAAAAATATTTACATACGCATCTTGTATTATCTGCAAATTTTCTGCTCCCTCCAGGACAACAAGTTCATAAACTGCATTTTAAGGTGTTGTTTGGATTTTTTTTTTCTTTTTCTGCAGACGCCAGATCTACCGGATTATCTAATACCAAGACTAAAGATGTGATTCAAAGATGTAGAGAAAGCAAGGGAATTTTATAACAGATGCGCAAGACACGCTGGTTTTGGAATCGGGAAGACGGGTGGAAATGACAACCACAAGTATTTTGTTTGCGCCTTCCAAGGGATACACACATCTTCAGTTTCAGAGGCCAGCAGGAAGCAAAACAAAACATCGCAGAGGACGGGCTACAATGCAAGAATGAGGGTGAAGGTGCAGGAGGATGGCACATGCGTGGCAGTGGACATTGAGTACAATCATAATCACCAGCTCATGCAAACTGATGACATGCTGGTGTTTTTGCACTCACACAAGAATTATGACCCCACTATTTTGGAGTACGTAAAGCTCTTGCAGTACCATGATGTCGAGCACACAACAATCATGTCCATGCTATCTGAAAATGAAGATGGAAGCTACTTCCTAAGCATGACCGGACGAGACCTGCTAAACCAGTAAGTACTCAAACACCAATATACTACAATGTAAAATAGCATCCTAGCTCACAATCCTTTGCTGACAAAAAATAAACAAATGCATGTTTGCATGTGATTTGCAGGAAAGCCATGAATGCAAGGAAAGATGATTTGGATGATGTATTGAAACTTGTTTCATTCTTCAAAGACATGAAGGCGATAAATGATGAGTTTTTCTATGACATCCAAGTGGACAAGGACAAGTCAATTAAAAACATTTTCTGGTCCAATGCAAGCTGCCGAGGAGCCTATCAAGACTTCGGCGATTGTGTAACATTCGACACGAATTACAAGACCAACAGATTTCATATGCCCCTAGGACTGTTTGTTGAAACAAACCATCACTTTCAGTCAACGATATTTTCTATTGCCCTGATAAGAGACGAAGATGCAAAGTCATTCAAGTGGTTGTTCGATACATTTCTACGGTGCATGAACAACAAGCACCCAACTTGCATTCTAACAGGTGAGTTCAAATAAAAAACTCCTCAAGTTTCATCATCTTTTTAGTCTATGGGTCTGTATTGGGTATATTTGGTTTTATCTGAAAATAATATACAACAAGCAGTTCAACCACTGTTAGCACATAAGTCCAACTAACAATAGAAGAAAGCAAAATTATCCGTCACATGTTTAGAAAAAAACTGGTCATGAATGTGAAGTTCAAGTACAGGAATCATAGAAGTTCAAGGACAGAAAGATGTAAAGAAAAAAACATGTAACATGTTCAGAAAAATATAGTTATTTATGTGAAGTTCAAGCACTGGTACCACAGAAGTTCAAGAACACTGCTGAAAGAAAAATTTGAGTGTGACACTACTAGGTAGTCCCAATGCTACCTGTTAAGTTCAAGCACTGGTTCCACAGAAGTTCAAGAACACTGCCGTAAGAAAAAATACATGTGCCATTTTTAGATAGTCATATTGCTGCATGTGAAGTTCAAGTACTTGTACAACATAAGTCACCATCAGTACAAAAAAAGAATGAAGTTTCATTTTTTTTAATTCATGCAGACCAATGCCCATCGATGGCGAAAGCTATACCACAATCATTTCCAAACACCGACCACAAGCTATGTCGTTGGCACATCATGAAGAAGTACAGGGAATACCTCGCGTTGCTGTACAAAAAGTATAAAACATTCAAAGAGGAGTTCACAACTATATTAAACTGGCCGCTCATGCCAACGGAGTTTGAAGATGCCTGGGCTAAACTCGTGCACAAGTACAACCTGGAGAATGACCAGATGATGATGCAGCTCCGGAGTGATAGGAAGATGTGGATTTCAGCATATTACAAGAACATTTTCTGTGCTAGAATGACTTCCACACAACGAAGCGAGAGCATGAACCACGTGCTAAAGAAAGGGTTTGTCAAGGGGACCCAGAACCTACACAAGTTTGCTAGGCGGGTCAATGCTTGCATACAAACTCGGATGCAGAAGGAGAACAAGCAAACAATGACCAACATGGTATGATGACAAGTACAAAACACCCCCATCATGTTCTGGTTTACCTTCAACATGTGCACTTTGAATTTTTTAAAAATGAAACCCATGACTCTGCTTCGACTAATATCTCACTTTTTGACATGTGTAGACCAATCATGTGATAAAAACAACTTACGGCTACGAGGAAGATATGTCCATCAAGTACACGAGAGCCGTGTACACCGAGATGAGGAATAGGATGAGAAAGGTAACACTATTCCGCACAAAGCGTACAGCAGAGCCAACTAAGTACCTTGTGTACTACCATAACAAGCCTGGCCATGATGATGAAGAAAGATTTTCCTGGTTAAAGCATGAATTCCGGGTTGTAGCTGACCCGGAGAATGAAATATACAAGTGTGAATGCAAGCTCTGGACACACACAGGTGAGCGAAAAAACAACCTCGTTAAATAGCTAGACTAGTAGTATCATATCAAAATTTATGAAACTCGTCGCTGGCTATCAAACTATGTATTCTGCATTCATCACAAAAATGCAGGACTATTCTGCCTTCACATCATGAACATACTTGACTACCTCAAGCCTGACAATTTTCCAAACAAGTATATCCTCAAACGGTGCACAAAGACTGCAAGATCACAACCAACTTTTGATACAAGGGACTACAACACAACCGCATCGGATAGCAGCTCAAGGCTATCGAAGCAAGACATCTTGCTGCAGCTGAATTTGATGGTTAACAAGAAAGTGCTGAGATGTGACCTGCAATATGACAGAGCATACTATGTTCTCAAGAGGCTTGTGGAAGAGCTTGATGCAATACATTCAACAAATCAAGCGGATGCTGACGAAAGGATGGCTGAAGAGGACGCTGAAATTGAAGATGACCTTCATTATTATGCAGCTAAAATGCTCAACGCCGCCGCTGAAGCCAGCCAATGCAAGCAGGGTGATGGCCAATCAATGGAGCAGCGACAACAAGAGACGATGAAATTGCCGTTGTATTCTGAAACAAAGGGTAGGAAGAAAATTACTGCAGCAAAGAAAAGTGACAAGAGAGCTCAAATAAAGGCACCACCCGCAGGAAGAGTCATCGTGCATGATGAAACGGAGTGCCACTTGGACACAGGAAATGCAGAGTGTGCAACCAGGTTGCGGGACACAACAAGCTGACCTGTCCAACACTCTTGGAAAGAAACAATGCTGAGGAGGTCAAGCAACCCAAATCTCAAAAACAGCAGCCCAAAGTTATGGAACAAAAGAAGGGACCACATCCACAGAAAGCAAGCAGCAGGCTTTGTAGCATATGCAAGGAGTATGAACCACATAATGCAAGAACATGCCCGAAGCGCGCAGATGCTGAAAAGACAAGCAAAATGCCAAAGAAGAAACAGAAAATAAGACCTAGAGCCAACAACAAGAAGGTGGTGGAAGATGAAGAGGAAGACGAAGATGAAGACAACGTCGAAGAAGAGGAAGACGAAGAGGAAGAGGAAGTGGAATGCGACGATGAAGAGGAAGAGGAAGACGACGATGAAGAGGAAGAGGACTATGAAGAGGAAGAGGTACATGTCAAGCAAAAACCTCTACCACCAAAGCCTAGGAGGAGCGCAAGGCTCATGAACAATTAGAATAGGTCAATTAACACAATGCAAACTTATGTCATGTCAATGTGCAGAACATTATGTCATCATCCCCTGGTAATATACACTGTGAAGTTCAAGTAATATTACTGCAGAAGTCCTGGTATGTTATGGCAGGAAGTGATGTGCTGGTGTTGTACTGCATGAAAGTGCAAGCAGTGTTAAATTGAAAAACATACACTGTGAAGTTCAAGTAATATTACTGCAGAAGTCCTAGTATGCTATGGCAGGAAGTGATGTGCTGGTGATGTACTGCATGAAAGTGCAAGCAGTGTTGAATTGAAAAAACATACACTGTGAAGTTCAAGTAATATTACTGCAGAAGTCCTGGTATGTTATGACAGGAAGAGATGTGCTGGTGATGTATTGCATGAAAGTGCAAGTAAAAACAAACATGAAAAACATATAGAATGAAGTTCAAGTAATATTACTGCAGAAGTCCTGGTTTGTTATGAGAGGAAGTGCTCATGTTATATTCCATAAAAGAGCAACCAGCAAATAATCATACAGTTTTGAAGTTCATGTCAGCTTATAGAAGAAGTTCTGGAATGTAAAATCGATGTAGGAAAAGAATATGCTTAAAAAATAAAGTTTCGCCGCATAAACTAAGGTTAGCAAGCCTAGGACAACGCATTCAAATGTGAAGTTCTGCTTGGATACATGCAGAAGTTCATGTACAATGCCGACAAAGATAAAGAAACGTCAACAATATCTCTGCACAAATTTACATATGAAATACATTCCCACTTGAAAAAACCCAAAAAAACAAATGTAGATTCTACACAAAAG
The DNA here is from genome assembly GCF_018294505.1 of Triticum aestivum. NCBI lineage: Eukaryota > Viridiplantae > Streptophyta > Magnoliopsida > Poales > Poaceae > Triticum > Triticum aestivum. Next base: position 442,542,126 of record NC_057798.1, read on the forward strand.
CATACATATTGGTTGGGTTGAAAATTACCAATCCATTACACAACACAGAATATCCTCTCCATCTGAAACCAACAACCCAGCCACATTCTCAAAGCAGAAGTTCAAGTCTACAATCATATGTTGGGGGCCCAAAAATAAACAACCCCAAAAAAATCAAGCAGTTCAATCAAAACCGAGGCAGAAGTTCAGGTACATCTATTGGGGCAAAAACATTCAACACATGGATACTGAAAAACGACGCAGCATATTGAAATTCACAAAAGCCAAATCATTCTTCACACCAAATGCATTTGTCCACAATATCATAAGTAATAGTGCTTCACATATAGTAGATACACAAATCACTAAAAACATTCTTACAACCAAATCTTTACGGAATTGTTCCAACCATTATCAAACCTAAAAATCTGTACGAAATCAAATCCACAATGAAACTAATGCTTCGAATTCACGGGCCAAAGGACTCGATCTCTTTAGGGAGCTCTGAACGCATGACTTCATTCTTCTCGCTAAAAACCAGAGTGTGCATGAACTCAGCCTTCCAGTCATCTGCAGCAGCCTGCAAACAAAAGAAAGGTGAAAACGATGGTTTAGTAATGCATATCTAAAACCACAGCAGGAGCATCACAGCAAAAACACACAAGAAAAATCAAATGATGAGGAGACAAGAACAAAGACAGCACATACTTCCACATCACCAAAATCTTCAACAATCTCATCGCCGTCATACGAAGAGCTGAACTTCACGGCAAAGAAACCACAATCATTATTCTTCTGCTTCGGAACATCGATGGAAGTCGGCCTCTTTGCAATAGTCACCCAGTTAGGCTGCTTGCTCGCCTTGTATGCAGCCTTGCCGTACACCTCCTCGAGCAACCCAACAAATCTCTTCATCTGTCAGAAAAATCAAAATTAGATGAAGTCAAAAACATGTTAACCAAAATAGTTAAGTTCAGGTACATAAAAAAGCGACACCTGCATAAGATCCACCTAAGAAAAAATAGCAGAAGTTCAACTTCTAAATGATAGTCAGTTCAAGCAGTATTACCAAAACAGAGACAGCAACATATTTTGTCAACACAAGGCATAATAAATTTCGTGTCAAACAAGAGAATGTGAAAGGATGTCCAGGCTAAGAAACACTCACGATATTTTTGCAGTCCCCGTGGAAACTCGATCGCGACGTTTCCATATTATCGTAACAAAGTGAATCAAGGATGTCAATGCTCCCACGATATCTATTCACCACGTACACACTGTAGTGCACCATTGTGCCAATTGGCTTGAATAGAATCAATAAAACCTGCCAAGAATGAAAGGACGAGTGAACACAAACTATAAAGCATATGTACTGAAGAAACGGCATGAACAAAAACTTATTGACAAACTCAGCAAAAGGATGCACATAAAATCTATTTATATTAAAAAGTACATGATGGGGTCACCAGAAAAAAGAAAAATTGCCTAAAAATACCACAATAATTAGAAACATCCGGCCGTTATTTTATTAGGTTAGAAAACCACAACCATCGGATTAATTTAAATCTAAAGAAAGAAATTACCCACCAATGCCATAGAATATAGCCTGCAACCTAATATTCCCCATACGTACATGCTATGTCCAATCTGCTCATGTTTGGATCGGAAGCCACGGCAGCCGCCGGCCACCCCGTAGATACATGTTTAATGATTTCTTTCACAAGCGCTTCAGCGGAGCCGTGAACATGGCTAGCTACAGATTGGTTCTGTCAATTCAATTCCTAGGTATGTGCGTTTGCAACCAATGTTAAAAGGTCAATCCACCTACTTGCTGCACATGTGTGTCCAGATCGATTGGTTTCATGGGTTGGTTTGAGCCGACTCTGTACATGGGTGCCACCGACCAGAAATACTATGTCAGTTTCATGGGTTGATTCGATCCGGCTCTGTACATGGCTGCCACCGGCCAAAAATACTATGTCAAATGTATGTGAAAGAATAGCCAGTTAAGATCCAGCTCTTAGGATATTCCTTTTCAGAAAATCTCTATAGATAGCTGCCATCGGCCAAAAGAACTATGAACACAATAACTATTCCAATTATACATCAATGGAAGGATGCCATTAAAGAAATTATACATCAATGGAAGGATGCCTCTACAGAAACACATGTAACTACAATTAAAGGATCACAACTGTGGGGTTAAGAAAGATATAGACAATCTGAATTTTTGATGCAACAACACCATGGGAACAAAGTCTAACTTTAGACAGATATGTTGTACCAAGCTGGCAATGTTTGCTATCTTGAGCGATCAAGGCAAGGTGAGACCGCGAGAAGGCAAGGTTCTGTTTTATGAGCTTTTGCAATCAGGTTAGCAATGGTGGCAGCACGAGAAAACCAAACGTGTGAGCTAGCATCAAATCAAGTTCAGCACGCGGTACATGTTAAGAGCCCACCTTCAGCATCATCTTCCTCCAGGGATCGACACATGGACATCATCTTCCTCCAATAGTTGCAAGCGCCACAATCTCCTGTGTTGACACTCATCGATTGTCATCGGCTCTGTGAAGCAATCACACCACTCCCAGTAAGTACCATGTGCACATACTAAGAGATCAAACTACCTCCAACGTATCACCTGCACAAATTTACATAATTTGCATGATTCTTGTATATGGCATTGATGAATTTGTTACATATCATTGAACAGTGGATCAACAGTACTTCGATACTCAAGGCAGTGCTCATCTAAAGAGTTTGACATGCTAACTCGCAAGGTGGATCAAATATGCAATCCAAAAAGGTAACTATTAAGTAACTGATCTTGCATCTTTCATAGCAGTACATACAAAATCAGTAGAACGACTACCAGCGGTGGTTGCTATCTTGAGCAATTGGGGAAAGGTGAGACAGCGAGAAGGCAAGGTTGTGTTTTGTGAGCTTTGGCAATTAGCTTAGCAATGGTGCCAGGGCGAGAAAACCAACCGTGCAAGCTAGCATCAAATCAGGTTTAGCACGTGCTGCACATCAGAACCCACCTTCAACATCGTCTTCCTCCAGCGATCGACGCTTGGACATCATCTTCCTCCGATAGTTGCAAGCGCCCCAGTATCCTCTGTTGACACTCCTAGATTGTTATCGGCTCTGTCGAGCAATCAAACCACCCCCAGTAAGTACAATGTGCACAAAATAAGAGATCAAACTACCTCCAGTGTGTATCAACTTCATAAACTTGGATAATTTGCATGATTCTTGTATATGAAATTGATGAATTTGTTACTGAACATTGAATAATGGATCAACAGTACTTCGATACTCAAGGCAATGCTCATCTAAAGAGTTTTGACATGCTAACTCACAAGGTGGATCAAATATGAAATCCAACAAGGTAATTATTAAGTAACTAATCACTCATCTTTCCTAGCAGTACATACAAGATCAGTAGAATGACTACCCGCCTATTAATCAACATACTCACATACACATAAAAAAACATTCAAATCTAGCTGCTACAGATTAGAGGCACTCATGATCTTCAAGATTGTAACACAAGGTGATCAACACTATCCTCACACTCATGATCTTAAAGATTGTTACACAAGGTGATCAACACTATCCTCACAACTAATTTACAGGTAGTATATTAAGTTTTATACCTCCAGAAATTGAAGCAAAAATTAAAAAGTACTCCATCTACATAATCATGACCTTCAATGTTAGGGAGTATGGAAAAGCATTAAATTATAGAACTGTTATATGTTGATCTTAAAACAAAGGTTTGCCTATAACCTTGCTCATGAAATATACGTACCATCTCTAATTTGTTAATTTATCTATTCTGATATGTTTTCTCTTGACTTCGATTAGGAATTTGTGTGCACAAGGAAAGCAAAAACTTATGAGATTATAACAGACAAAAGGTTGGTGGTACATGGAATGCAAACTTTGCTTTTCTGCCAGAAGAAAGGTAAATCATAACTATATTTGAAATTCACATCATGAAGTAGCAGAAAATGCCGTCCTACGATGAGCATCTTTGGTACCATTTTTTAGTAGCACCACCAGTAAGCAGTGACACTATCACATTATGTACCTACTTAAACTCAAGGTAAGCGATGATACAATAACAACAATAATTCTGATGTTTAATGAGGCTACGAAGAGACTTTTAGGCAACACTTGTGCATACCATGCTAAAGAAAGATGGATTCAATTCAAAGCCTTTATGGTAAAATATACATTCTAACTAAAGTTAAATTCAAGGAAACTGTAAGTATGAATGGAAAATTTCAAAGTGAGCTTCACTTTTGAACTTGATGAGAGGCTTGAGACAGATATTTAAACAAAATAGTTGAATAGGTATGTTCGTGCACATTATAGTATGTGAGAGTATGTTCTTTATGACGCATGCTGGAAAGCCAAGTTACAGAAGATTCTTCAAATTCTGTTATTCAAAAGTGAGATAATGAGGATTGCAACTAAGTAACGGTTTTATTATCATAAGTACGGAATAGTTTCATAAAAGTATCACCAACAAGATTTCCTTTTAACAGGGCAAGAGCCACTCCAAGAATGCAGGAGAAAGTGAGAAGAAGAATACGTTTGGAAAGAAAGAATCTACATTATCTAACAAAAAACTTCTCGGTCAAGCAAAATATCTAAAAATAATATGTGAGAAAGATTGATCTAGAAATAGCAAATAAGCTGTTAAAAAAATAGAACTTCATGTGAGGCAATACACCCAAAACATTTTCTCCCTGTATATGCATTAACTATTTACAACCTATTGTTAAATGATATTAAAAACATGTTTTTCTAATAATGTAAAAATGATTTTTTTTATAGAGCAATCGTTCCTACAAGATTGCAACTAGAGGTGAGAAGAAAATTGTGCTTGAAAAGAAAAACTCTACATCATCTAACAAGAAACTTCTATTGAGGATAAAAATAAGAAATAAACATGCAGGTGGAGTCAAAAAATTATTTCAGAGAACACACAAAGAGAGACAAAAAACAATGTAAAAACAGGATTTGAAAGAAAAGCTTTTTGAAATAACAAAAAAAAAGTTGGAGCAAAAAAGCAAACTACACAATGAGGAGGTATTCTGTTGAAATCAATATGAAAAGGAAGTACCCAACATTCAATCTACAGATTTAGCTGTAATCACAGTAGAAGATGAATCAGATAAAGACTAAAGAAAACTGTACACATGTCAAAAGTCCTAGCAACAAGAAATTCAAAGGAGTTATCAAATAAAAGAAATTCAACAATGAGGTGAAAAGTGTATACTTTCAACATAATATATTGTTTTCAAGATAAACCCAAGTGTTCTATTTTATGTTCTAAATTATGGTATGCTATCTCATAGTTTGAAGAGGAAGAAAATGATGTATCAGTGATTCAAATGATGATTCGCGAGTCAACCATCCAAGATACTAATGGTGAGGTAATATCATTTAACCACTGACTTTGTATTCTTTATCAATTGGGGATGCACTGGCAGTCTGGTAGTACTATGTCTCAGATGCACCTCTGAAACCAATTAATTTACTAGCAAATCTAGCATACATGTGCATATATGTTCTCTGCTTGCAAGTTTATATGCACCTCTTAAGCCAATTAATTTACTAGAAAAACTAGCATACTGGTGTATGTATGCTATGTGCTTGGAAATTTTAGTGAACAATAAAATACTTTCATCTACATTATTCAATGATTTTTAGTATTATGGATCACTGTTACATTTGAAGATACAAAATTCATAAATAATAGTTAAATTTATGATATTGCATAGGAAGAAGAGAGACACAAGAAGACAAGTAAAAAATATGCAAGTGAGGATTTGAGAGAGGACTGACACAATCAGAGATTTAAACATGGTATGGAAGGACGGATATGTTCTACTACTCTGCAGAAGTACTGGGAATGTGCATCCAGATCCATATGATGAAAATAGTTAATAAATACCAAGCATCGACATATGATGGAGTACAACCCAATAGTCAGGGCATTCGTCTATCATTATATTTTGTACATGTACAATTCGGTCAGACCTATTTGACTATTCAATTATTAAAAATTAATTTGTCTTTGTGAAATACTACTAAACTATACCAACTCAATACAGTGATTATACTACTAAATTTGTTGAATATGAATGGGGGTACGGCAGCCTAACACTACCTATGCCAGTCGCAAAGCCTAGAAAAAATTGGAGGGTACAGAAGAAAATTAAGATTATTAACTAACAGGTAGTACCTCAATTATATTATATTGGTATACAATCATACACACTGAGGAAAGGTTAAGCAAAAAAAAGATAAGACAGGAAAAGCAAAAAAGAGGGACCTGTAGGTCTAAGAATACTGACGCTGTGGAGGATGTTGATGATGTGTTGGTGTTGGGCTGCCTTGAGTGTGAACAACGACGATGCGGATAGCTCGGCGCTTGGGGAAGACAACGTCGCCAGCATCCTCATACTCAAGCTGGATCCATGCTGGCTGCGGGAGACGAGATCCATGCCCACATCACCTGCACGGACGCCGAGGGAAACGACACCATGAAGATCGACGATCTCGCCTCCTCCCTTCCGCAGATGCTCCTCGGACCCTGCTACACATCCATCGCTGTTTACCGGCCCAGGAGACAAGCCGCCGTAGACAGTCACCCATGTGGGCTGGGGCCGCAACAACGAGTTGAGCTGCGGGGATGCCTGCAGCTGAGCAGGAGCAGGCTCAAGGCAACAAATCAAGAGGGAAAACTATTGGGACGGCTCATCCGGTGGCAGCAATTTTGGAGTGAGCGGATTGAACAAGGAAAGAAGAAAGGGGATCGGGGCATCAGGCAAGAGAAAAATGTGAGAGTGTGAAGGTGTGTGTGAGTGAGAAATATTCTTTTTTTAAGCGTAGAGTGAGAGAGAAGGTGTGTGAGCAGTGGTGTGCATCTGCTTAAGCGTGTTGGGCTAAACCAAACTAATCACATCATACAAGCACAAAAAACTTTAAGTACATAGTGCATATACGTGTGTTTAGCCCAAATTACATAATTTTCCGTACAAACATTCAGTACACTATTCATATGACTAAAAATCCCTCACATATACTAATGCGTCATATTGGAATCAAATTTAAGAATATGAGACTCTCCGCAAAAATATCATACATATATTCAACATGAACGAAATTATTACGGTATGATGTGTCCGTTGGTCCAAATAAGCTGACATTTCATGACAAGCCATAACCCACAATGAAAACAAGATCGCCCAGCCACACGTTACTCCTGAACTATTCCACGCGAACACACCCTCTTGGTATTTTCTGAAACACGAAAGGAGAATTCCTCTTATGCTGAAAAACCCACTTCACAATCAACCGACAAAAGAACTAAATATTTTCTTCTTTTAAACAAACTTTTAACCATACTAGCCCGCACGTATGTGCGGGCCACTTTGCTAGTTAAGAAAAAAGCAAGATTTATGAAAAACTAACCAGCTTTACATTAAGAAGGTCTTTTTCCTTGCGAACAAACATTGGGAGGAGTTTAGCTGAATTTTTTGCATCGAACTTTGGAACTGTTGCGGCGTAGAAATCATACTCTTGGCAGTACTGTGCATTCACCAAAACACAATTAAAACACCTCACAGATGCCACTACAACAAAACTAAGGCAAAAAAAGGAGATAGGGGTGCAAAGAACTAAAACATGTATGAAGTAGGGACTAAGTACAACCCTGTCAGGATTAGAGAATATCTCAGAGGTCTCTGGGTTACCCTTCCACAAATATATGAGATAATCCATTATGTCTCCTTCCATCTGCTGCCCTTCACCGAAAAGCCTATAAAGGAAATCTCCTGTGAGGTCAATCACATTCCCAGGGATGGTAAACATGCAGTAGCTTGTCCTGCAGAATACAAAAGGATGATAAAAAACATATTAGAAGTTCAGATACAACAACAAAACATAAGTCCAGACACTATAACTCAAAAGGCAAGAGGAGACATAAAACAGAAGTTCATATACTACAACAACGGCAGTTCAGACAATACAACAACAGAAGTTCAGATACTACAACTCCAAGGCAAGGGGACGACAGAAAGAGGGTAACTCACCCAGAATACTTCTCTAGACCGTCTTTACTCAGCACATACTGTTTCAACTTCCGGGCCTCGGATAGATGAGGGTAACTGTATTTTTTCAGGGGAGCGACAGGAGAACGCCACTTCAAAGGCAATCTTGATGCTCGCTTGGAGGTAGTTATGTTCCTAGACTCAACTGCCGGGTTCCTCCTGGTCATCACAGCATTCTTCCCACCTCTACCAGCAACAGTTCCAGTAGCACGTTTAGCATTCTTCGGGTAAGCAATCTTCTCAAAATCATCATCGGACGAAATCACTTCTGCTTCGACTGCTTCGACTGCATCAGCCTTCCTGTAGCATGGGGTTTTTGGAGTACCACGAATACCGCCAGCTTGCTCCCCCAACTTGGAAGGAATGAGGGTCCGAGGTCTATCATCTTCTATCGGAGCTGTACAACTGGTATTCCTGTGACCCGAAGAATGAGTAGTGGTAATCGGTCAACTCCAACGGATCCATTGTCAAAGAAAAAAAGAAGAGAAAACATCACCATTAATAAACAATTGAAGTCCAGGAACATCACAATGTGCAGTCCAACTAATAAAAGATGACATGATTACTACTCAAGCTGACCTAAAAAAATTAGTTGCAGTAAAAAACTAAATGAAGGTCAGGCACAACCAGAGGCACAATTCAAAATAAACCGATGAACTCGAAATCATTCAACTACAGCTAACAAAAACCATAGAAAGGCATCATCTCTGAAAGTTCAATTAGAAAAAAAATGCTCATGTCCATTTAAGCAATGGAAGGACAGAAATTACTGAAACCAAACACACAAGCAAAATTAAAAAAGATAGAAATGAAGTTCATGTACAAAGAAAATGCTCCTCTCCTTCCGAAACCAACAGCCCAGCCAGATCTCAAGCAGAAGTCCAAGTTTGAGAGAAAAAAATATGAAGTTCAGGTAGAATAAAAGATGCAGTGCAGGTAAGCAGTCCAACTTCCAAATACTTACATGTGTAGTAGCCAAACAGAGATTGGAAGTCTGTCTCAAATAGGTTAGAAGAAGCGATTGAGTACAGCCACGTCTTCCTGATATCCCCGATATTCTCATGGGAATAATTTGCAAGAACCCCGTCATGATACGAATTAACATTCGTAAGCATGAAGAATCCGCGGTCGATACTGCCATCAAACGAAGTAAAAAGAATAGTGTTAGAACAGAAAAAGAAAGCCAACGAATTAAACACGTCGCAGCTTAAGTACAACTACAGTTAAACAGATGTGATAAAAGAGAAAAAGTGGAACTCATACTTGTTTTGCTGCTGGGGGACATCAATCCAATCCAGAGGGAAATTGTCGATGCTAACTGGACTGAAGGGTGTCTCCCTGTCGTTGCTGGCATCCTTCCAAAGCCTCTTAATGTTGTAGGTCATCCGCCGAAACAGGAGTACCGCACATTCATCTTTTGGTCCATAGTAGGAATCGAGAAGCTAGAACCTTGAATTCTTCAGGTCAAGGAATACTGACACCCAATGACCGACACCACCCATGGAAGCAGGAACCTCAGGCGGGTCAAAAGTAGGGAAAACAACCTGAAGAATCATAAACACATGAATCATTAAAAAATAAGAATTAATATCAGAATGATACAAAAGAAAAAAACAAATATTAACACAGTGGATCGCACTGCAAAACTAATACAGAGGCAAAGAACAAGATATTGCATACCGAATCATGTGCATCCATGCTATCTGGACCACTCGCCATGAAGTACTTCCTCACACGGGAATCAAATTGACCTCTAAAAATCTTGTCCTAAAATAATGCAGGCAACACCAACATATGAAAAAATACAAAAACGAGACAAACAAGTTTTAACTAAAAAAATGGTAAGGAAAAAAACGGAAAAGAAATCACTGTATGGTTGACTTACACAAACCCAATACGGCAGGATGAGTTTGTCTGATCCCTGGTACTTCGCACGTAGACAGTAGAGTGCACACTCAGCCACATTAGACCGAAGCATTCCGCGAGGACCAAAAGATATTGCGACATCTTCAACAAAAGCTTCACACTCCTTGTTTTGGAACATAATCATTGATCTAAAACAAGCGAACAGAAAGTAAAAGAAGTTCAGCATCAGGAAACTCAAGAAGTTCATAACACATGTTAGCACAGAACTTCAGCTATATCACAAACAGGCAGTACAGTACAAAAGAGGCCAGAAGTTCAGCACCAGATAAGTAAAAAACAAGAAGTTCAGGTACATATAGTTGGGAAATTCAGGTAAGAAACGACAAGCAATTCACAGGGGGCACATGGATGATGTAAATATTGAGCAGCTGCACTCACCTCTTGGAACGATCATTCCTAAGCCTAGTTACACTGTAATAAAAGTCATCAACCTTCTTTCGGACGACAGCAAGGTCGCTATCTGCTCACCAAAAAGAAAATAGCAATTAACAGCAACACTCAAAGCACATAGATTCACAACAGTATCAATTAAGACCAACATTCAAGCACAAACATTCAAAAACATAAGCACATCTCAGATGCTACATCAGAAAGGATAAAACCACAGCATCATAGACATCACAACACATGCATTACAAACCTCCACACACATAGAAAAACAGGTTCACTTAACATTCTTTACAACCCACACGACAAACAACAAAACCAGAAGTTCAACTTAGACCACACAGGCAGTTCACAGGGGATATCATGGACTAAAACCAAACAACAAAGAGGGGAGGGGATGGGGAAAGAAGAGAGAAGCATGCTCCTCTCTTCATGGATCCTTGCCTAGACCAGTGGCAGCACTGGAATGATCAACCTCCTCTCCATAGCTATCGCTTTCGGTATCTTCATCGTCGTCTCCAGTAGACGTTGCAGCGTCGTCGGGAAGGACACCAGCAGCAGCTGTAGCAACCGGAGAATCTGAAACAAGAAAAACATTTGGTTGTGCCTGTGCAGCATAAACATCAACTGATGGCTCTGCTGCAGGAGACTTCTCCGGGCTTGCAGCAGTACTACCACTAGTTTGTACAGCATCAACATCAACTGATGGCTCTATTGCAGGATACTTCTCTGGGCTTGCAGCAGTACTACCACCAGTTTGTACAGCAGACTCAACATGATCTTTCTCCAAAATAATGTCTCCAGTTGTCTTGCCCTGCTCACCATCAGGAACCTCAGCGCCAACAAACGACTGAGGTTCAGTCAGGACCACCCCGTCGGAGTAGCCGGTGCCTGAGACGAACATGTCTGCAGCCTTCTCTGGAGCAACACTAACATCATCATTCTGCTGGTCCAAAAAGAAACAAAAAGTCATTACAAAGGGCTGACTGAACCTCATGCACAAGGGCAGCAAGTCCGTCTCAGGGGCAACAAGACAAATGGACAAGAAAAAATGGCACCTTATTTTCACTGCCATGAACCTCATCAACTAATACATCACTAGAGGGGCAAGGATCATGCACAGGGGCAGCTTCATGCACAGGATCATCTTCATGCACAGGTAAAACATCCTCCCTAACCCCAACACCATCATCAACAGCCTAGAAAAATAATCATGTAGAAAACAAATACCTAATCAGCAAAAAGTTCACGTTACATAATCAGAAAAGGTCAGGTATCACAACTGGCACATAATGGAAGTCCAAATACAGTAAACATAGCAGACCAGATATCAAACTACCATTAAGATACAAAAGAAGACAAAAAAGGGAAAGTCATCAAAAGTCATAGAAGTTCAAGTGCAGAAGCACTTGAAGTTCATGTCCTATAAACAGAGAAGGTCACCTAGGAAACACTAGTACCAAAAAGAAAAAAGACTAGAAAATAATCATGTAGAAAACAAATACCTAATCAGCAGAAGTTCACGTTACATAATCTGAGAAGGTCAGCTATCACAACTGACACATCATGGAAGTCCAAATACAGTAAACATAGCAGATAACATACCAAACTACCATAAGATACAAAAAGGAACAAAAAGGGCCAGTCATCAAAGTCATAGAAGTTCAGGTGCTGAAGCACTTGAAGTTCAGGTCCTATAAACAGAGAAGGTCACCCTATAACTGCATAACAGTAATAACTCAAAGCTAACAATGAACACTAGTGCAAAAGAAATATCAAAAGCCAACATAAACAAACCTCTTCGGTACGCTCCACATGGCCTCCTTCACGACCCAAATGAACGGGATCCTGCCTCTGAATCTCTCTCAAAACAACACTCGCCTCATCTTCAAAAGGCTTGCATCGGGCGTCCTGCATTTCCTTAAACAGCACAAAACTAGCCCGGAGGTGGGAAGTGCTCTCACGAAGCTCGACAAGATATTTAGCTTCAATCGACAAAAGCTCCTTCGAAGACTCAGCATCAAAACCATGGCCGGGAGGAAGAATACCATCCATGCGACTAAGGCGCTCAACCGTTGTCGGAACACGAGTCATCTCTCCACAAACAGTTTCCAGAAGTCCATCAATCCTAGAAAGGGAAATATTCGCAGCATCGAACAAACCCTTGGAAGAAACGCCACCTGCAGCACTCACACGGGCAGAAGAACCTCCTAGATCTACAGGGGGGCACCAGTGTTAACATCCCGCGAGAATTCAAATCTCAGAGAACTTCCACTACCTTGGCCAGCGGCACGAGGCATAGTAAGAATAGGGCATTCGATGACCCTAAAGAACATAACCTCAACCTGTGTCTTCCACTTCATATATGAAAACAAAAATCAACACGTCGCAGAACAAATGAAAGAACGTGGAAGCAGAAATACAGAAGACAGTAGCAGAAGTTCAAGTTAGTACCACAAGCTGATACTAAAAAAAAGACAATGACAAGGAAAAAAAGGCAGAACAATCAGATACACAAACTACACCAAAAATTCCAATAATGCCTACACACGCAGTACATTTCAGAAGTCCAACTATGTCTACATAGGCAGTACAACAATGTATGACCAGAAGTTAACATGCTTTCCAAAATGTTGGAAATTTACATAGCAGAAGTTCAACCATGCATGTGCAACAACAAAGTTTAGCTTATTTCATATGAATATATCCAGAAGTTCACATATGTGCACAAAGGCAGTAATACCATATAAGCCAAGCAGTTTAGCTAATTTACCCTCGTCTATATGAACCAGAAGGTCATCTATGTACATAGCAGAAGTTCAACCATGCACACAAAAGGCAGTACTAACTACACAAAAAAGAAGAAACACTCACAGGTAGTCTCCCAAACACCCAGTTGGCTGGGTCGTCATCACCTTTCCTGACCAAGTCAGCCGCAGCGAGCTCAAGAAGCTTGGCCTGATCCATGTAATTGATGCGAGGCGTCCTCAAGTCAACATTAGGCGTGTTGCCAATGATAAGGCAGTCCAGGTACATAAGAAGCGGCGCGATGGCACAGCCTGTGACAGCTTTTCCTCTGCTGGTACCTTGCTGATACCTAATAATAGCACTTCAAAGGTCATCAACAACCAACTGGCAGTAGTCCATATCTGCCATATCCTCAAACAAGATTCTCAGCCATTGCTGCCTCCCTGGACACTCATGTAGATGTTGCAGGGATAACCACCTTCATGAAAACAATCAGGTAAAACACCTGCAGAGCAAGATCATCCTTCGTCTCATCATTCACAAGATCCGCGAGGATATTCCACAGATCCTTTGTCTTGATGTCGTCACTCCTAGCGTACCCAAGCTTGCCCTTCAACCTCATAACAGCGTCATCAAACCCATCACTCGAAGGCCTAGGAGGGGTACGATTACCTTGAGGGAATCCAAACAGATGGTGAATAGCATCACTTGTAATACGCAGAACCTTGTTCGCCTCACCCATGTCCAGAACCATGGTTGCAGGGTCAATCCTCATGTAGATGTTGCCCATCAAAGGACGAGAAATGTTGGAATCAACCTTCAGGTCAAACAAACAACCAAAACCAGCCTTGATAACCCTCATCTTGTGCCTAAGCTGTAGCATTTTCGCACACATCTTCACCTCTCCTAGTGAGCAACGAACCGTCTTGTTAAAATGTTTGCATCCTCTCTTCCTCCTTTGAGGCTGCCTCACCTCCTTCTTGGCCACCTTCTTCGGGCCCTTTGCATCCTCTCTTCCTCCTCTCAGGCCGCTCCATAAGCTGATACTAGAAAAAATGAGATACACAATGAGATACACAAGCTACACCAAAATTCCACTAGTGCCTACAAAATTACACACTCAGTACATTTCAGAAGTCCACCTATGTCTAAATAGGCCGTACAGCCATGTATGACCAGAAGTTAACATGCTAACAAAATGTTGGAAATTTACATAGCAGAAGTTCAACCATGTACAATAAGGCAGTAATAAAAAATGAATACCAGAAGTCCAACTATGTCACATAGGCAGTACAACCATGTATGACCAGAAGTTAACATGCTTTCAAATTGTTGGAAATTTACAAAGCAGAAGTTCAACCATGTATACAAAGGCAGTAATCAAACATATATCTCAGAAGTCCAACTATGTCAACATAGGCAGTACAACCATGTATGAACACTAGTTAACATGCTTTCAAAAATGTTAGAAATTTAAAAAGCAGAAGTTCAACCATATACACTAAGGTAGTAATCAAACATGTATACCAACACAGTTAATCTAATTTCTTCATGTATATACCCAGAAGTCCAACTATGTACACAAAGGCAGTAATACCGTAAAAGCAAAGCACGTCGGCTAATTTATTCGTCTATATGGAGATGGAGCAGAAGGTCAGCTATGTACGCCAAGGCAGTGCTAAAAACAATAAAACTACAGCAATAGCGACAAATGCTCTAAAAACAGTAAACATGGGACATTAATACCTAATTAGCGGCAGCATCATCATCGACGTCGTCCTCATCATCAGCATTGAAATCAGCATCATCCTTGTCTTCTGGATTAACACGAGAATGGTTCTTCACACCCTTGTTGACCTTTGCATGTGGAACCTTGCACTTCACGCCGCATTTCTTCCCCTTACCAGATGCACCAGCACCAAGCGGAGAAGGTGTAGGCGCGGCAGTGGCAAGCACACGAGGACTACGGCGTGGCGTACCACCAAGCCCTAACCCTTCATCTTCAACAACTTCTGCAGGCCTTGAAACACGTGGGCTCTTCCGAGGAGTAACTGCACCAACTACTAGCTTCCTCGCAGCAGTCTTCTTGATTTTCTTCTTAACAGGGACAACAGTGCCATCACTACCACACGGCACGTCTTCCTCAACAGTGACCTCAGCCGCACGAATAGATCCAGGAACATCAGAACCTTTCTCAAGGCGGGCCGCCCTCTTCTTGTCAAAATCTTCTTGCTGCTTCCTCTTACGTTGGTCCTCCAGGAGAAGCTAAAGAGGCACATCCTCGGCTTGCGTGACAGGTTCAGTGCCATCAACACATTGCGACTGCGTCTCTGACATCTGAAGAGAGCACAAAGGATCCTGAACGGAATCACAACCTTTGACTGACGGAGCCTCCTCCTCAGCAGCAGCAGGGGTTTCTGATAAACCCAAATCAGATACAACATCGTTGGTGGTGTTCAAAGCTTCCTCCTCTGTGGACACATCTGCAAAAGAACACAAAAAATTGAAGCAAAAAATAAAAAAAAGTCAGGAACAAAAACAAAAACAAACAACATGAACAAACTAAAAAAACACGCCTCAAAACTTTAAAATGAAAAGAAAAGGCGTTTCACATACTAGGTGAAGCAAGAGCTACAGAAGCAAGATCCTCAAGGGTTGAAAAATTCTCAAGGATCGAAGCAACCTCGGCAATCACAGTCAAAGGGATAATGGGTGATTTAGCCGCATCAGATATTGGAGCATCAGTATTAACCTCTGAAGCTCCATCTTGATCGCAGGCATTTTTTTAGAACTGTTCAACTCATCACCAACTACAAAAAATGCAAGTAAAAAGGCAGCTGAGTTCTAATCCGCAATCCTACACCAAAAGGACTTCTACTTTTACAACAATGTCCAATACCCAGAAGTTCAACAATACCTAACAAAGCAGTAAACACAAAAAACAAACTAAAAAATCTACAAACTAAACATAAAAACAATCTACACCAGAGGTGCTACTACATACATCATGAATGTCCAGAAGTTCAACGATACATAACAAAGCAGTAAAACAAAATGTGCATAACAAAATATCAACCAAATTTCATCACAATCAGAACAATAATAAAAACCAGAAGTTCAACTACGTGACCCAAGCAAATAGCACATAAAAAAGACGTAGCATGACCACAAATAGTATTTCACAGGCAAACTAAATATCAATACCATGAACATGATAACAAGAAAACAAAAAACAAAGATATACACTTTAAATATGAAATGGCACACACATAAACTATGTGTAAAAATGCATACACACAAAAGTTGTTAGAAGTTCACACTACTAAGACTGGCAGTCCAACATAAATACCAAATGAAGATATGGGCAAACACATATAACAATACTACTATTTAAATAAAAGATACAACTACATTAAGATACCCGGAGATGATTTTGAAGCCATGACAACACAACCGCCTCGATGAATGCAACTCCAAACACTAGAACAACCTGTAAACACAGAAGAATAATTCCATATAGTTAGCAAGTACAAAAACATACAACAAAATGCAAAAAAGGAAACTGAATCAAACACTAGAACCAACTACAAACAACTAGAACCAACTACAAACAACTAGAACCAACAAGTATGAAATAGATGATAGTAGCACATATAGGCAAGCACAACAAAAAACGTATCCAGAAACTAACTACAATGTCCCAAACATAATTTAGACCTCCAAATCCACAGCACTATTGCCATTAGATACAACAGATCTAGCATCAACAATCACACCACAACCTCTCTGACATGCACCTGACTGCTAAAATCAACAAAGGGGAAATGAAAATCCACACACAAGCATATCACAAACAAATCTGGCCGCGGGGGAATGCATTCCAACCACCACACGCCCAAGAACCCTACCTAATGTCCCACCAAACCATCAGAAAAAGGGGGTAGGAGGCGGACGCGAGAGCAAACAGAGCAAACAGGGCAGGCCTCCACAGATCTGGCGAAAGTGATACAAGCATTAGGGGGGAGGGGGCGGGGCGCAGCGTTTGTACCTCTCCAAGAACGAATCCGCGGTGGTTCTTCACTCCCCACAATGCCACGCGCAAGCAGTTGCCGCCCTCGCTTCAGAGCAGAGGAGAGCGGGCTGGGCGAGGGAGAGCGCGGGGCGGGGGAGTAATAGGAGCGGGGGAGTGCGCCGGTTACTCCACTCGCGAGCGCACGGGACAGGGGCGGAGAAATCGGGGGGAGTAGCAGTTGAAGGAGGCAGCGGAGCGACGGAGAGGGAAGAGAGAGCGAGCGACAGAGGGAGAGGAATTTTCTGATAGGTGGTGGCGAGGGAGAAGGTCAGTTAATGCCTATCTGTCGTGGGACTTGCAGCTACACCAAATTTACAGTTTTACCCCCCCAACAGCTAAAATAGTAAATACATGTGTAGATAAAATAAATGCACCATTTGAATGCATCTATTATGACGAGATAAGATCACAAAAACAGCAAAGCTGATATCCTCAAAACCAAAAATAGATGGCAAAATACACTACTAAAGGAAGAAACATACATACATAAATATGCCCCTAAAAACAAGAGAAAAGAAGTTCAAAAAATAAAGAACAGAAGTTCAAGTACTCTAATAAAAGAAGTAAAGCAATAAGAATAAATAAACCATAAAGAAACAAAAAGAAGAAGTTCAAGTACAATAACAGATGAAGTTCATATCTAACCCTAAAAACCCTAAGATAGATAGTGGGGTCACGGATGTGACGGACTCGCCTCCGCATGCGACGACGCGGCCCGCCGCGTCATCGCCTGCTCCGGCTCGTTCCCGTCTCGGCCTCGCAGGGGGAGGGGAGGGGGGTCCTGACCCCCCATCTACCCCTGCTCGACCTCGCGCTACCGCATTGCTGCGCGCTAGGATTTGACAGGACGCAATGCGGTTATTCTATTTCCACCCCCCCCACCGCATGCACCCTAAACCCTAAAAACCCTAAGATAGATAGTGGGGTCACGGATGTGACGGACTCGCCTCCGCATGCGACGACCCGGCACGCCGCGTCGTCGCCTGCTCCGGCTCGTTCCTGTCTCGGCCTCGCAGGGGGAGGGGAGGGGGGGTCCCGACCCCCCCTCCCCTCCTGCTTGGCGTCAAGCTACCGCATTGTTGCGCGCTAGGATTTGATAGGACGCAATGCGGTTATTATGTTTCCACCCCCCACAGCACGCACGCTAAACCCTAAAAACCCTAAGATAGATAGTGGGGTCACGGATTTGACGGACACGCCTCCGCATGCGACGACGCGGCACGCCACGTCGTCGCCTACTCCGGCTCGTTCCTGTCTCGGCCTCACAGGGGGAGGGGAGGGTGGGTCCCGCCTCCCCCCTGCTCGGCCTCGCGCTACCGCATTGCTGCGCGCTAGGATTTGACAGGACGCAATGCGGTTATTCTGTTTCCACCCCCCACCGCACGCACCCTAAACCCTAAAAACCCTAAGATAGATAGTGGGGTCACGGATGTGACGGACTCGCCTCCGCATGCGACGACGCGGCACGCCGCGTCGTCGCCTGCTCCGGCTCGTTCCTGTCTCGGCCTCGCAGGGGGAGGGGAGGGGGGTCCCGACCCCCCCTCCACCCCTGCTCGGCCTCGCGCTACCGCATTGCTGCGCGCTAGGATTTGACAGGACGCAATGCGGTTATTCTGTTTCCACCCCCAACGCACGCACCCTAAACCCTAAAAACCCTAAGATAGATAGTGGGGTCACGGATGTGACGGACTCGCCTCCGCATGCGACGACACGGCACGCCGCGTCGTCGCCTGCTCCGGCTCGTTCCTGTCTCGGCCTCGCAGGGAGAGGGGAGGGGGGTCCCGACCCCCTCCCCCCTGCTCGGCCTCGCGCTACCGAATTGTTGCGCGCTAGGATTTGATAGGACGCAATGCGGTTATTATGTTTCCACCCCCCACAACACGCACGCTAAACCCTAAAAACCCTAAGATAGATAGTGGGGTCACGGATGTGACGGACTCGCCTCCGCATGCGACGACGCGGCACGCCGCGTCGTCGCCTGCTCCGGGTCGTTCCTGTCTCGGCCTCGCAGGGGAGGGGAGGGTGGGTCCTGCCTCCCCCCTGCTCGGCCTCGCGCTACCGCATTGCTGCGCGCTAGGATTTGACAGGATGCAATGCGGTTATTTTGTTTCCACCCCCCACCGCACGCACCCTAAACCCTAAAAACCCTAAGATAGATAGTGGGGTCACGGATGTGACGGACTCGCCTCCACATGCGACGACGCGGCACGCCGCGTCGTCGCCTGCTCCGGCTCGTTCCTGTCTCGGCCTCGCAGGGGGAGGGGAGGGGGGTCCTGACCCCCCTCCCCCCTGCTCGGCCTCGCGCTACCGCATTGTTGCGCGCTAGGATTTGACAGGAAGCAATGCAGTTATTCTGTTTCCACCCCCCAACCGCACGCACCCTAAACCCTAAAAACCCTAAGATAGATAGTGGGGTCACGGATGTGACGGACTCGCCTCCGTATGCGACGACGCGGCACGCCGCATCGTCGCCTGCTCCGGCTCGTTCCTGTCTCGGCCTCGCATGGGGAGGGGAGGGGGGTCCTGACCCCCCTCCCCCCTGCTCGGCCTCGCGCTACCGCATTGCTGTGCGCTAGGATTTAACAGGATGCAATGCGGTTATTCTGTTTCCACCCCCCACCGCACGCACCCTAAACCCTAAACAAAACCTAAGATAGATAGTGGGGTCACGGATGTGACGGACTCGCCTCCGCATGCAACGACACGGCACGCCGCGTCCTCGCCTGCTCCGGCTCGTTCCTGTCTCGGCCTCGCAGGGGGAGGGGACGGGGGTCCCCACCCCCGCCTCCCCCCCTGCTCGGCCTCGCGCTACCGCATTGCGGCGCGCTAGGATTTGACAGGACGCAATGCGGTTATTCTGTTTCCACCCCCAACGCACGCACCCTAAACCCTAAAAACCCTAAGATAGATAGTGGGGTCACGAATGTGACGGACTCGCATCCGCATGCGACGATGCGGCACGCCGCGTCGTCGCCTGCTCCGGTTCGTTCCTGTCTCGGCCTCGCAGGGGGAGGGGAGGGGGGTCCCGACCCCTCCTCCCCCCTCCTGCTCGGCCACGCGCTACCGCATTGCTGCGCGCCAGGATTTGACAGGACGCAATGCGGTTATTCTGTTTCCACCCCCACCGCACGCACCCTAAACCCTAAAAACCCTAATATAGATAGTGGGGTCACGGATGTGACGGACTCGCCTCCGCATGCGACGACGCGGCACGCCGCGTCGTCGCCTGCTCCGGCACGTTCCTGTCTCGGCCTCGCAGGTGGAGGGGAGGGGGATCCCGACCCCCCCTCCCCCTGCTCGGCCTCGCGCTACCGCATTGCTGCGCGCTAGGATTTGACAGGACGCAACGCGGTTATTCTGTTTCCACCCCCAACGCATGCACCGTAAACCCTAAAAACCCTAAGATAGATAGTGGGGTCACGGATGTGACGGACTCGCCTCCGCATGCGACGACGCGGGACACCGCCTCGTCGCCTGCTCCGGCTCGTTCCTGTCTCGGCCTCGCAGGGGGAGGGGAGGGGGGTCCCGACCCCCCCCCCCCTGCTCGGCCTCGCGCTACCACATTGCTGCGCGCTAGGATTTTACAGGACGCAATGCGGTTATTCTATTTCCTCCCCCAACGCACGCACCCTAAACCCTAAAAACCCTAAGATAGATAGTGGGGTCACGGATGTGACGGACACGCCTCCGCATGCGACGACGCGGCACGCCGCGTCATCGCCTACTCCGGCTCGTTCCTGTCTCGGCCTCACAGGGGGAGGGGAGGGTGGGTCCCGCCTCCCCCCTGCTCGGCCTCGCGCTACCGCATTGCTGCGCGCTAGGATTTGACAGGACGCAATGCGGTTATTCTATTTCCACCCCCCACCGCACGCACCCTAAACCCCAAAAACCCTAAGATAGATAGTGGGGTCACGGATGTGACGGACTCGCCTCCGCATGCGACGACGCGGCACGCCGCGTCGTCGCCTGCTCCGGCTCGTTCTTGTCTCGGCCTCGCAGGGGGAGGGGAGGGGGGTCCCGACCCCCCTCCACCCCTGCTCGGCCTCGCGCTACCGCATTGCTGCGCGCTAGGATTTGACAGGACGCAATGCGGTTATTCTGTTTCCACCCCCCAACGCACGCACCCTAAACCCTAAAAACCCTAAGATAGATAGTGGGGTCACGGATGTGACGGACTCGCCTCCGCATGCGACGACACGGCACGCCGCGTCGTCGCCTGCTCCGGCTCGTTCCTGTCTCGGCCTCGCAGGGAGAGGGGAGGGGGGGGTCCCAACCCCCCCTCCCCCCTGCTCGGCCTCGCGCTACTGCATTGTTGCGCGCTAGGATTTGATAGGATGCAATGCGGTTATTATGTTTCCACCCCCCACAACACGCACGCTAAACCCTAAAAACCCTAAGATAGATAGTGGGGTCACGGATGTGACGGACTCGCCTCCGCATGCGACGACGCGGCACGCCGCGTCGTCGCCTGCTCCGGCTCGTTCCTGTCTCGGCCTCGCAGGGGGAGGGGAGGGTGGGTCCTGCCTCCCCCCCTGCTCGGCCTCGCGCTACCGCATTGCTGCGCGCTAGGATTTGACAGGATGCAATGCGGTTATTTTGTTTCCACCCCCCACCGCACGCACCCTAAACCCTAAAAACCCTAAGATAGATAGTGGGGTCACGGATGTGACGGACTCGCCTCCGCATGCGACGACGCGACACGCCGCGTCGTCGCCTGCTCCGGCTCGTTCCTGTCTCGGCCTCGCAGGGGGAGGGGAGGGGGGTCCTGACCCCCTCCCCCCTGCTCGGCCTCGCGCTACCGCATTGTTGCGCGCTAGGATTTGACAGGAAGCAATGCAGTTATTCTGTTTCCACCCCCCAACGCACGCACCCTAAACCCTAAAAACCCTAAGATAGATAGTGGGGTCACGGATGTGACGGACTCGCCTCCGCATGCGACGACGCGGCACGCCGCATCGTCGCCTGCTCTGGCTCGTTCCTGTCTCGGCCTCGCATGGGGAGGGTAGGGGGGGTCCTGACCCCCCTCCCCCCTGCTCGGCCTCGCGCTACCGCATTGCTGCGCGCTAGGATTTAACAGGATGCAATGCGGTTATTCTGTTTCCACCCCCCACCGCACGCACCCTAAACCCTAAACAAAACCTAAGATAGATAGTGGGGTCACGGATGTGACGGACTCGCCTCCGCATGCAACGACACGGCACGCCGCGTCCTCGCCTGCTCCGGCTCGTTCCTGTCTCGGCCTCGCAGGGGGAGGGGGGGGGGTCCCGACCCCCGCCTCCCCCTCTGCTCGGCCTCGCGCTACCGCATTGCGGCGCGCTAGGATTTGACAGGACGCAATGCGGTTATTCTGTTTCCACCCCCAACGCACGCACCCTAAACCCTAAAAACCCTAAGATAGATAGTGGGGTCACGAATGTGACGGACTCGCATCCGCAAGCGACGATGCGGCACGCCGCGTCGTCGCCTGCTCCGGTTCGTTCCTGTCTCGGCCTCGTAGGGGGAGGGGAGGGGGGTCCCGACCCCCCCTCCCCCCTCCTGCTCGGCCTCGCGCTACCGCATTGCTGCGCGCCAGGATTTGACAGGACGCAATGCGGTTATTCTGTTTCCACCCCCACCGCACGCACCCTAAACCCTAAAAACCCTAATATAGATAGTGGGGTCACGGATGTGACGGACTCGCCTCCGCATGCGACGACGCGGCACGCCGCGTCGTCGCCTGCTCCGGCACGTTCCTGTCTCGGCCTCGCAGGTGGAGGGGAGGGGGGGTCCCGACCCCCCCTCCCCCCTGCTCGGCCTCGCGCTACCGCATTGCTGCGCGCTAGGATTTGACAGGACGCAACGCGGTTATTCTGTTTCCACCCCCAACGCATGCACCGTAAACCCTAAAAACCCTAAGATAGATAGTGGGGTCACGGATGTGACGGAATCGCCTCCGCATGCGACGACGCGGGACACCGCCTCGTCGCCTGCTCCGGCTCGTTCCTGTCTCGGCCTCGCAGGGGGAGGGGAGGGGGGTCCCGACCCCCCCTGCTCGGCCTCGCGCTACCGCATTGCTGCGCGCTAGGATTTTACAGGACGCAATGCGGTTATTCTATTTCCACCCCCAACGCATGCACCCTAAACCCCAAAAACCCTAAGATAGATAGTGGGGTCACGAATGTGACGGACTCGCCTCCGCATGCGACGATGCAGCACGCCGCGTCGTCGCCTGCTCCGGCTCGTTCCTGTCTCGGCCTCGCAGGGGGAGGGGAGGGGGGTCCCTCCCCCCTCCCTCCTGCTCGGCCTCGCGCTACCGCATTGCTGCGCGCCAGGATTTGACAGGACGCAATGCGGTTATTCTGTTTCCACCCCCCACCGCACGCACCCTAAACCCTAAAAACCCTAATATAGATAGTGGGGTCACGGATGTGACGGACTCGCCTACGCATGCAACGACGCGGCACGCCGCGTCGTCGCCTGCTCCGGCTGGTTCCTGTCTCGGCCTAACAGGGGGAGGGGAGGGGGGTCCCGACCCCCCTTCCCTCCTGCTCGGCCTCGCGCTACAGCATTGATGTGCGCTAGGATTTGACAGGACGCAATGCGGTCATCCTGTTTCCACCTCCAACGCACGCACCCTAAACCCTAAAAACCCTAAGATAGATAGTGGGGTCACGGATGTGACGGACTCGCCTCCGCATGCGATGACGCGGCACGCCGCGTCGTCGCCTGCTCCGGCTCATTCCTGTCTCAGCATCGCAGGAGGAGGGAGGGGGGTCCCGACCCCCCCTCCCCGCCTGCTCGGCCTCGCGCTACCGCATTGCTGGGCACTAGGATTTGACAGGACGCAATACGGTTACTCTGTTTCCACCCCCCATCGCACGCAACCTAAATCCTAAAAACCCTAAGATAGATAGTGGGGTCACAGATGTGACGTACTCGCCTCCGCATGCGACGACACGGCACGCCGCGTCGTTGCCTGCTCCGGCTCGTTCCTGTCTCAGCCTCGCAGGGGGAGGGGAGGGGGTCCCTCCCCCTCCCCCTGCTCGGCCTCGCGCTACCGCATTGCTGCGCGCTAGGATTTGACAGGACGCAATGCAGTTATTCTGTTTCGACCCCCCACCGCACGCACCCTAAACCCTAAAATCCCTAAGATAGATAGTGGGGTCATGGATGTGACGGACTCGCCTCCGCATGCGACGATGCGGCACGCCGCGTCGTTCCCTGCTCCGGCGCGTTCCTGTCTCAGCCTCGCATTGGGACGGGAGGGGTCCCGACCCCCTCCCACCTGCTCGGCCTCGCGCTACCGCATTGCTGCGTGCTAGGATTTGACAGGACGCAATGCGGTTATTATGTTTCTACCCCCACCACACGCACCCTAAACCCTAAAAACCCTAAGATAGATAGTGGGGTCACGGATGTGACGGACTCGCCTCCGCATGCGACGACGCGGCACGCCGCGTCGTCGCCTGCTCTGGCTCATTCCTGTCTCGGCCTCGCAGGGGGAGGGGAGGGTGGGTCCCGCCTTCCCTCCTGCTCGGCCTCGCGCTACCGCATTGCTGCGCGCTAGGATTTGACAGGACGCAATGCGGTTATTCTGTTTCCACCCCCCACCGCACGCACCCTAAACCCTAAAAACCCTTAGATAGTGGGGTCACGGATGTGACGGACTCGCCTCCGCATGCGATGACGCGGCACGCCGTGTTGTCGCCTGCTCCGGCTCATTTCTGTCTCGGCCTCGCAGGGGAAGGGAAGGGGGGTCCCGACCCCCCTCCCCCCTGCTCGGCCTCGCGCTACCGCATTGCCGCGCGCTAGGATTTGACAGGACGCAATGTGGTTATTCTGTTTCCACCCCCCAACGCACGCACCCTAAACCCTAAAAACCCTAAGAATATAGTGGGGTCACAGATGTGACGGACTCGCCTCCGCATGCGATGACGCGGCACGCCGCGTCGTCGCCGGCTCCGGCTCGTTCCTGTCTCGGCCTCGCAAGGGGAGGGGAGGGGGGGTCCTGACCCCCCTTGCTCGGCCTCGCGCTACCGCATTGCTGCGCGCTAGGATTTGACAGGACGCAATGCGGTTATTCTGTTTCCACCCCCATCGCACGCACCGTAAACCCTAAAAACCCTAAGATAGATAGTGGGGTCACGTATGTGACGGACTCGCCTCCGCATGCGACGACACGACACGACGCATTGTCGCCTGCTCCGGCTCGTTCCTGTCTCGTCCTCAAAGGGGGAGGGGAGGGGGGGTCCCGACCCCCCCTTTCCCCCTGGTCGGCCTCGCGCTACCACATTGTTGCGTGCTAGGATTTGACAGGACGCACTGCGGTTATTCTGTTTCCACCCCCCACCGCACGCACCCTAAACCCTAAAGACCCTAAGATAGATAGTGAGATCACGAATGTGACGGACTCGCCTCCGCATGCGACGGTGCGGCACGCTGCGTCGTCACTTGCTCCGGCTCGTTCCTGTCTCGGCCTCGCAGCGGGAAGGGAGGGGGTCCCGACCCCCCCTCCCCCCTGCTAGGCCTCGCGCTACCGCATTGCTGCGCGCTAGGATTTGACAGGACACAATGCGGTTATTATGTTTCCACCCCCACCGCACGCACCCTAATCCCTAAAAACCCTAAGATAGATAGTGGGGTCATGGATGTGATGGACTCGCCTTGCAGGAGGAGGGGAGGGTGGGTCCCGCCTCCCCCCTGCTCGGCCTCGCGCTACCGCATTGCTGCGCGCTAGGATTTGAGAGGATGCAATGCGGTTATTCTGTTTCCACCCCCACCGCATGCACCCTAAACCCTAAAACCCCTAATATAGATAGTGGGGTCATGGATGTGATAGACTTGCCTCCGTATGCGACGACGCGGCACGCGGCGTCGTCGCCTGCTCCGGCTCGTTCCTGTCTCGGCCTCGCAGGGGGAGGGAAGGGGGGTCCCGACCCCCCTCCCCCCTGCTCGGCCTCGCGCTATCGCATTGCTGCGCGCTAGGATTTGACAGGACGCAATGCGGTTATTCTGTTTCCACCCCCCTACGCACGCACCCTAAACCCTAAAAACCCTAAGATAGATAGTGGGGTCACGGATGTGACGGACTCGCCTCCGCATGCGACGACGCGGCACGCCGCATCGTCGCCTGCTCCGGCTTGTTCCTGTCTCGGCCTCGCAGGGGGAGGGGAGGGGGGTCCCGACCCCCCCTCCCCCCTGCTCGGCCTCGCGCTACCGCATTGCTGCGCGCTAGGATTTGACAGGATGCAATGCGGTTATTCTGTTTCCACCCCCCACCGCACGCACCCTAAACCCTAAAAAGCCTAAGATCGATAGTGGGGTCACGGATGTGACGGACTCGCCTCCGTATGCGATGACGCGGCACGCCGCGTCGTCGCCTGCTCCGGCTCGTTCCTGTCTCGGCCTTGCAGGGGGAGGGGAGGGGGGGTCCCTCCCCCCTCCCCCCTGCCCGGCCTCGCGCTACCGCATTTGTCAATAGGCCCAATGCCTATTTCAATGTCTACAAATATTTAAATCCTAAAATAACAAACATAATTATATTTTAAAGAAGTTCAAAAAGAAAAGACAGAGAAGTTCGGGGTTTTGTCAAAACCTCAAAATTAACATTATAAAAACGATTAGCATACAGAAGTTCAGGATAGTTATTCACATAAGACCAACAACTACTATAAGTACGAGAACATACTAGAAAAATAAGAAATATACGCATATCCGTAGGAAAATTACATGGTTGCTCATGGGACTATCAAAAAAATCCAAAGCAATGCAAAAGTACGAAAAATAACATAAAAACAGAAAGAAATACAGAGGGGCTTGCTCCATTACATTGCAAAGGAGGAAAACAGAAGTTCAGGTATGAACAGTACAGAAGTCCAGCTTGTACAACGACCCTGAGATGATCTGGAAAAAAGTGCATGCATACTTGGACTAATCCCATGATTGCCCACGAGACAAACTCTAAAAATAACATCTCAGGAACTAAAATTATAAAAAAAAACAAAAAAAAAGAAAATATATAGCACCATGCACCTTCTCCTTGCAAAATATGGAATGCAATGTGGAAAACCAGAAGTTCAACCATTAATTAGAAAGAAGTCCAGCATCTACTAAAGATGGTGATTATCGAAAACAACAACCATCGACTGAAGTCCAGCATCTACTTAGAGCACAGAAGTTCAGGTGCGGAAGTTCTAGCAGTCCAGCTTGTACAAACAGAATGAAAATTGATTGAAACCCCAACCCCGATTAAATTTGGTTCCCAGATTTAATCATTTGGGTCAATTACGACACGTCAACGGCCATTTCGAACGTCGTCCTACTCCAGATAAAAACATCCAAAAAAGATTAGCCATCAAATCAGTGCGCTTGAACAACGAACCACGACGAGAGGCGGAAAGTGCAATCCGCAAATTAGGAATGAATGAGCCAGCCAAATCGAATTAACAAAACGGGA
Source organism: Triticum aestivum (assembly GCF_018294505.1). Taxonomy (NCBI): domain Eukaryota; kingdom Viridiplantae; phylum Streptophyta; class Magnoliopsida; order Poales; family Poaceae; genus Triticum; species Triticum aestivum. Next base: position 442,569,805 of record NC_057798.1, read on the forward strand.
AGGATTCAACCGCCATTTCAAACGTCATCATGCCCCAGATAGATAAGAAAATTATCCCAATCGTATTGTCGCTCGAACAAAAAACCACGGCGGGAGGCAGAAGATCCAATCGCCGGATTTCGATTTGTATGAGCCTAAATAATCAAATTAACAACATGGACAACATTCTCTCTCACTGATGCATGCAAATCCACACACAATTACGACAGAAAACCTACAAATCAAAAAAACGGCCAAAACCAAACCCGCAGACGAAGAACATATGTGGCGGAACACCAAGTCAAATTCGTTTGAAAATAACAACAAATCATGAAGTAAACTCATACCTAAACCCAATTTTCATCCTGTTATAGATCCTAGAACATCCAGTACATGCAAAACAACTGTGACAAACCGATGTTCATCACCGCCCGAGAGCACATCCGCCAAACAGCTAGATTCCTAATCAAAACAAGCATTTAGATTCTAAAAACCGTGTAAACGTTACACTTACATCGTCAACAACATGAATGATCAGAAAAACTCGCGATAGAAGGCATGGTTGCGAAGATAGCCCGAAGGTCGGGTTCATACAGAGGGAAGTTTAGGCGCGTTACTCGGGCAGTTCAGGTTGTGATCAGAATATTATTCTGATCCCGTGATCAGAATAGTGTTTATGTATATATACATACATATATATATATATATATGTAATCCAAAAGTTAGCAGTCATTGGCTTCAGCCCCCACGCATACAATGCGGGGGTGTTCACGAAAAATATGCTTAATCACACTTGATCCAACGTCTTGGTCCATTAAGGAGGTGATCGCACGTCGAACTAGGCAACCGAACTATATAGCTGTAACACTTTCACTTAGCCACGGGAGTATAATGTTGGGGCTACTATGTAGCCCCTTGTACCTTCACGTGCATCCGAATACAGGCGCGTACGTACATGGCCGGGAAACGGCCCTTCGTTAATGCGGAGGAATCCTAAAGATTCGGGTGAGTCTTCGAGTGGTTGAACAGTCTCTCGCTGCATCATGACAGTCAGTTTTCGGCTTTCTCTACTGAGGTGCTCATCCGGAATAACCGAGGCACAATCGCAGTAGTTCTCCTTTGGCCACCTTAGCCAATAATAACGGAACATAAGGCGGCAAACCCAGGAGCCGGGCAAACCCAACATTTGATCAAAGACATGATTCGGAGCTGATGCATATAAGGCATAACTCGTGACGCCGAACACTCCCGAATGTATTCAGACTTTATAACAGATGATGAGCTCAAGAATGCCCATTCATTATAGACCATGTGTTTCCAGGTACGTGCGTTGATCTGTCGTGGCGAAATGCCAAAACGGCAGTATCCTCTATGGGTATGGAACCCATGGGATGGTTAAGCAACAAGAGGCAATAGAAAAGGTATACACAGGGGCTTAATATAAAAAGAAAACTATTGAACGGGGCCCTGCTGCACGTCTGCGCCTTTGTCTCCATTGTGCCGTATCCTGGAAGGGTATCGCGTGAACGTTGTCTGTGGAAAAAAGAAAACTCGTAGGGGAGTGCAACGTAAGTATGTGATGGATAGTAAAAGTGTAAGATGTTGGCCTGCCAATAAGGTTGAGCCAAGTGTGGGGCTTTATTAAGTGTTTATAGCCCCTGGTATCCGCTATGGGATTTCATATACGGTGCCCTGGTTCGATCTGGGCTACCGGACTCGTCTAACCGTGTCTGTGGTCTTAACGACCAGTCATGTTTTTTTGTGATATTAGAGGCCGCTTATAGTCCAGCCGCTAGGGTCGTCACGTGTTCCTCTGTGCGCGAAGAGCGCTCAGTTATTCCGCTAACGGTGATAACGCCATGTGGACCGGGCATCTTGAGTGTAAGGTAGCCATAGTGCGGCAATGTGTTGAAGCGGGGGAAGGCCGTTCTTCCAAGCAATGCGTGATAGTTGCTCTGGAAGGGTGCGATGATGAAGAGTAGTTCTTCGCTTCTGGAGTTGCCTGGAGAGCCGAATGTTACCTACAGTATGACGGAGCTCCTGCTGTGGGCTTCAATGCCTGGTATCAACCCTTCAAAGGTGGTGTTGCTTTTACTAATTCTGGATGGGTCTATCCCCATCCTGCGGACGGTGTCCTCATATATTAGATTGAGACTGCTGCCGCCCTCCATGAGGACGTGGGTGAGATGGAATCCGTCGATTATCGGGTCAAGCACCAAGGCATCTGATCCTTCGCGTTGAATACTAGTTCGGCCGTCCAGGTGATCAAAGGTGATCGGATAAGACACCCAGTAGTTAGGTGTGGGTACGATGGGCTCTATATCGCACGCGTCTTCATGCGTGCATTCGTGCCTTCTCAAGGATGTACAAGTCGCGTGGATCATGTTCAATGTTTTAACCTCTGGCGGGAATTTTTTCTGTCCCCCAGTGTTCGGCTAGCGAGGTTCATCCTTGTCTTCACTTGGTATTTCCGTTCCCTTGTGTTCGGCATTTAATTTGCTAGCCTGTTTGAAGACCCAGCACTCTCTGTGCGTGTGGTTTGCAGGCTTGTCAGGGGTGCCATGAATTTGGCACAGTCTGTCCAGGACTCTGTTCAGACCGGATGGTCCCTCTTTGCTTCCTTTAGATGGCTTCTTCTGCTGATTAGGTCGAGAGCCCCTGAATCCAGCATTAACCATTGTGTTGTCTGAGCTCTCTTCCTTGTTTTGGCGTTTATTTTTATTACACCGTGGCTTCCCGTTGCCATCCCTTGTTTCGGATGTGCTGGGGTCGCTGGTGCCTTTACGGGCTAGCCAGCTATCTTCACCCGCGCAAAACCAGGTCATAAGGCTTGTTAGGGCTGCCATTGTCCTTGGCTTTTCTTGTCTGAGGTGTCTGGTGAGCCACTCGTCGCGGATGCTGTGTTTGAATGCCGCTAAGGCTTCGGCATCCGGACAATCGACAATTTGATTCTTCTTAGTGAGAAATCTGTTCCAAAGCTTGCGGGCGGACTCTCCGGGTTGTTGGATTATGTGACTTAAATCGTCAGCATCCGAAGGCCGGACATAAGTCCCTTGAAAATTGGCCCTGAAAGCATCCTCGAGTTCCTCCCAACTCGCAATTGAATTTTCGGGGAGGCTTTTCAACCAGTGCCGAGCTGGTCCCTTTAGTTTGATGGGGAGGTATTTGATGGCGTGGAGGTCATCCCCACGAGCCATGTGTATATACAGGATGAAATCCTTGATCCAGACCCCTGGGTCTGTTGTTCCGTCGTATGCCTCTATGTTCACAGGTTTAAAGCCCTGTGGAAATTCGTGGTCCAGTACCTCTTCGGTAAAGCACAGGGGGTGAGCAGCCCCTCTGTATCTGGACGTGTTGTGGCATGCCGTGGGCTGTTGTTGTGTCTGGTGTTTATTCCAAACTGGTATTTGATTGGCATAATCGTTTTGATGACCATAGTCCATCACCGGGGTGTGTCCTTTAGATCCGTAGATGGACCTAGTTGCGCCAACTTTCTTATCCAGGTGCTCGCGTAGATCGTGCACGGCGTCGGTAGCCGCTTTGTTGCGGTTTTGGAGCGGTACGTTGGGCCTCCTGGTCATATTAGTCTTTGGTGGAACGGCCTCGTCATCAAATTCTGGCAGTAGCTTGCGTTTTGGATAGCTCTTTGTATGGCGATCATCGCCATATCTTTCTTTAGTGTCTAGCACTTTGTTCCATTTGCGGTTGAGCGTTTCCTGTGCGGCTTTGAGCTGTTGCTTCTGCTTCTTCAGACTTCTCGCTGTCGCCATAAGCTTTCTTTGGAGGTTATCTCATTCCACGCGTTCTTCTGGAATGATGAATGCATCATCGTCCGGACTGTCTTCTTGTCCTGGGCCGGTTTGATCTCGTCCCTCTGGATCATTGTTCTCGGGCGTCTGCTCCGAACTGTGTTCGGCGTGACCTGGTTCGTCCTGCTCCATCGCTGGTTATGTATGGTCGTTGTTGCCTTCGAGGTTGACCAGAGTATCGATCCTTCTGGCGCTCTTGCTGATATTTTTAATATTGATGGACTTGGAACGGCGCCTGCGCCGTTGCTTTGGCTTTTGCCCAGGGGTTTTATCTTCCCGAACGTCACCGTCGTCTTCCTTGGGCGTATCCACCATGTATATGTCGTGTGACGAGGCGGAAGTCCGGTACCCCATAGATTCTGAATCTTCTCCTGCATCGTCGTCCATACTGTCGATGCCTTCGGAGTCAAAGTCAAGCACGTCGGTTAAATCATCAATCGTGGCTATGAAGTGGGTGGTGGGTGGGTAACGAATTTCTTCGTAGCCTGCTTCCCACTCGAGCCGGACATAGTTCGGCCCGGAATTTTCTGTCAAAGAGAGAGTTTTTAATGAGTTCAACATGTCGCCAAAGGGCGAGTGCTGGAAGATGTCCGCAGCGATGAACTCCATTATCGGAGCCCAACCTGGCTCGACTGGCTCGGGAGTGCGCGAACAGGAACCGACAACCGGATACGAGTCCGGGGGTCCGGAGTCACAGGCCTCCTCGGAAGTGAGGCCCGTGTTCGACTCTACCGCCGATGAGGGTACGGCCTGTGGGGCAGGGTCCAGTCCTCCGTCCTTGGGCAATGCAACCTGTTTCGGATTTAGATCCGAGGCTTCTGCCTGGGTGATATCCCGAGCATCGTCTGAAAGCAGGTCTAAGCCGTGCTCATCGTGACTATCCCGTGCTCCTGGAGCAGGCCCGAATCCGTCAAAGATCAAGTCTCCGTGAATATCCGTTGTGTAGTTCAAGTTTCCGAACATGATCTGGTGGCTAGGGGCATAGTTGTCGATCTTCTCCAGATGGCCAAGCGAATTGGCCCCAGTGCGAAGCCGCCAAACACGAAGATCTGTCCGGGGAGAAAAGTCTCCCCCTGGACCACGTTGTTGATGATTGGAGGCACCATCAAGCCCTGTAGCGACGACACAGAGGAACTCTCAATGAAAGCACCAATGTCGGTGTCAAAACCGGCGGATCTCGGGTAGGGGGTCCCGATCTTTGCGTCAAGGCTGATGGTAACAGGAAGCAAGGGACACAGATGTTTACCCAGGTTCGGGCCCTCTCGATGGAGGTAAAACCCTACTTCCTGCTTGATTAATATTGAAGATATGGGTGGTACAAGAGTAGATCTACCATGAGATCATAGAGGCTAAACCCTAAGAGCTAGCCTATGATGGTATGATTGTAATTGTGATCGGCCTTCTAAGGACCAACCTCTCCGGTTTATATAGACACCGGAGAGGGCTAGGGTTTACGTGGAGTCGGTTACAAGGAAGGAAACACAATATCCGGATCACCAAGCTTGTCTTCCACGCAAAGGAGAGTCCCATTCGGACACGGGCTGAAGTCCTGAGTCTTGTATCTTCATGCTTCAATAGTCCGGACGTTGTACATAGTCCGGCTATCCGGATACCCCCTAATCCAGGACTCCCTCGGGAGGTCCAGCCCGTCTTCTATTCTTTGTTCACTGTCTTGAATGTTTGTCTTGGTAGTCTTTTACCTTGTCTCCTTCTGCCCCGACAAGCCATGCCGCGGGCGTGGCTACGACTACCCGTGCACAAGTAAGGGGTACAGAAGAGCCATACTTTTGTACACCGACAATAGGCCAATAAAAACTAGATTCTAATACCTTATGCACAGTTCTATCTCCTGCATGATGTCCTCCGTAGGCTTCGGAGTGACACTTCCGTAGGAATTTTTTCTGTTCATGCTAAGGTACACAACATATAATAATACCATCTACTCCTTCTTTATAAAGATGTGGGTCATCCCAAAAGTAATGTCTTAAGTCATAGAAGATTTTTTTCTTTTGTTGGTATGTGCAACTAGGTGGTATAAATTTAGCAACGACATAATTAGCATAGTCAGTATACCAACGAGTATTATGAGAAGCATTTATGAAAGCTAATTGTTCCTCGGGAAAGCTATCATCAATAGGTAGTGGGTCATCAAGAATATTTTCCAACCTAGCTATCAGCTACGGCGTTCTCAACTCCTTTCCTATCAGTAATATGCAAATCAAATTCTTGTAGCAAGAGAACACACCTAATGAGTCTAGGTTTGGCATCTTTCTTCTCCATAAGATATTTTATAGCAGCATGATCAGTGTGAACAATTACTTTGGAATCAACAATGTAAGATTGGAATTTATCACAAGCAAACACAACTGCTAAAAATTCTTTCTCGGTAGTAGCATAATTTCTTTGGGCACTGTCTAGAGTTTTACTAGCATAATGGATCACATTTAATTTCTTATCAACTCTTTGTCCTAGAATTGCACCAACAACATAATCACTAGCATCACACATAATTTCAAAAGGCAAGTTCCAATCAGGTGGTTGAACAGTAGGGGCAGAAGTTAAGGCTTTCTTAAGTGTTTCAAAGGCTTCTACGCAATCATCATCAAAAACAAATGGAACATACTTTTGTAAAAGATTAGTAAGAGGCCTAGAAATTTTAGAGAAGTCTTTAATAAACCTCCTATAGAAACCAACATGACCAAGGAAACTACCAATACCTTTAATGTCTTTAAGATATCGCATTTTCTCAGTTGCATCAACTTTAGCTTTATCCACCTCAATACCTCTCTCAGAAATTTTATGCCCCAAAACAATACCTTCATTCACCATAAAGTGGCACTTCTCCAAATTCAACACAAGATTAGTTTGTTCACATCCCTACAAAACTTGATCAAGGTTGCTCAAGCAATAATCAAAAGAAGTTCCGTAAACAGAGAAATCATCCATGAAAATCTCAACAATATTTACACAAAACTCAGAGAATATAGCAGTCATGCATCTTTGAAAGGTAGCAGGTGCATTACATAAACCAAAGGGCATACGTCTATAAGCATAAGTTCCAAAAGGGCAAATAAAGGTGGTTTTCTCTTGATCAGGTTGTGAAACATGTATTTGAGAGAAACCAGAATATCCATCAAGAAAACATATGTATGTGTGCTTTGACAATCTTTCTAGCATTTGATCAATGAAAGGTAGAGGGTAATGATCTTTTCTAGTATCTTTGTTTAATTTTCTGAAATCAATTACCATTCTATAGCTAGTCACTATTATTTGTGGGATAAGTTCTTTTTTATCAGTAGGAACAACACTAATACCTCCTTTCTTAGGGACACAATGAACAAGACTTACCCATCTACTATCAGCTATGGGATAGATTGTACATGCTTCCAGAAGTTTTAATATCTCTGTTCTTACCACTTCTTTCATCTTAGGATTCAAACCTCGTTGATGATCAACGACAGGTTTAGCATCGGGCTCCATATTAATCTTGTGTTGACAGAGAGCGGGACTAATGCTCTTAGGATCATCAAGAGTATATCCAATACCAGCATGGCGCTTCCTTAGAATTTTTAATAATCTCTCTTCTTCATGTTCTGAAAGGTTAGCACTAATAATAACAGCATATATCTTTTTCTCATCAACATAAGCATAATTCAGAGTGTCAGGCAATTTCTTTAATTCAAACACAGGATCACCTTTAGGTGGAGGAGGACCTCCTAGAGTTTCAATTGGAAAATTGTGTTTAAGGAGAGGTTGTTGTTCAAATTTTTTTTATCTATTTCATTTCTTTCACGAAAGTGCATATCATTTTCATGGTCTAGCAAATATTGTTCTAATGGATCAGTAGGAGGTACGGAAATAGACGCAAGACCAACTATTTCATCCTTACTAGGTAATTCTTTATCATGAGGTTGTCTACGGAACTTAGAAAATTAAACTCATGAGACACATCACCAAAATTGACAATGACTATTTCTTTATGGCAAACTATCTTAGCATTGACAATGTTCAAGAAGGGTCTACCAAAAATTATGAGACAAAAATCATCTTGTGGGGAACCAAGAATTAGAAAATCTGTAGGGTATTTTATTTTTCGACACAAGACTTCAATATCTCTAACAATCCCATGTGGTGTGATAGTATCTCTATTAGCAAGTTTAATAGTGACATCTATATCTTCTATTTCAGCGGGTGCTATATCATTCATAATTTCTTGGTAGAGTAAACGGAATAGCACTAACACTAGCACCCATATCACATAAGCCATGATAGAAATGATCTCCTATTTTAATTGAGACAACAGGCATGCCAACAACATGCTTGTTCTTATCTTTAGTGTCGGGTTTGGCAACTCTAGCTGCTTCATCACAGAAGTAAATAACATGCCCATCAATATTTTTGACCAAGAGATATTTAACCATAGAAACACTAGGTTCTACTTCAATTTGTTCAGAGGGTTTAGGTTCTTTAATATTACTTTTGAGAACCACTGTTGAAACCTTAGCATGTTCCTTTATCCTAACAGGGATAGGTGGTTTTTCAATATAAGCAGTAGGAACTACTGGATCAACATTGTAAATGATAGTTTCATCTTTAACTATAAACGGTTCTTTAATTTCCTATTTAATAGGGGGATGATATTTAAACCACTTCTGCTTAGGGAGATCAACATGAGTAGCACATGATTCTCAAAAAGAGGCTACCGTCTCAAAGTCAAGTCCATATTTAGTGCTAAACTTGTGAAAAGCATCAGTATTCATAAAAGATTTAACACAATCAAACTCAAGATTAATACCTGACTCATTACCTTCGTCGATTTCCCAATCTTCAGAGTTGCGTTTAATTCTTTCTAAAAGATCTCACCTGAATTCAATAGTCTTCTTCATAAAAGAACCAGCACAAGAAGTATCGAGCATGGATTGATCATTACGACAAAGCCGAGCATAAAAATAATGAATAATAATTTCTCTTGAGAGCTCATGATTGGGGCATCAATATAACATTGACTTAAGCCCCCCCCCCCCCAATATAGAGCGGTACTTTCTCCTTCTCGAGGCCAAAAATTAAATATATAATTCCGATCACGATGAGCTAGATGCATAGGATAAAACTTTTGATGAAATTCCAATTTCAATCGATTCCAATTACATGATCCGGTATCATCCCATAGTCTATACCATGTCAATGCTTTCCCCCCCAAATATAAAGGTAAAACCTTATTCTTAACTTCAACGCTGGGTAAACTTGCAAGCTTAAACAATCCACAAATATCATCCACACGTATTAGATGCATATCGGGATGCTTCGTTCCGTCTCCTGCATAAGGATTAGCTAGCAGTTGCTCTATCATACCCGAAGGAATTTGATAACTAATATTTTTAGTAGGTGTAGTAGGTTGAGGGTCAACTCTTTGTGCTTCCAGTTGAGGTGAAGATACCCCGAACAAACCCCTCAATGGATTGTCTTTCATAGTAACAAGTGGCAGTAAATTTCAGCACATAGTATAAGTTTTTCCTTACCAATTTCCACTTACCAAGAGCGCTTCACTCCCCGGAAACGGCGCCACAAAAGAGTCTTGATGACCCAAAAGTATAGGGGATCAATATTAATCCTTTAAGTAAGAGTGTTGAACCCAACCAGGAGCAGAAGGAAATGACAAGTGATTTTCAGTAAGGTAATTTCTGCAAGCACTGAAATTGTCGGTAACAGGTAGTTTGATAGCAAGATAAACGGTAACAAGTAACAAGTAACAATAAGTCCAGCAAGGTAGACCAATCCTTTTTGTAGCAAAGGACAGGCCAGAACGGTCTCAGATAATAAGGAAAATGTTCTTGAGGACACAAGAGAATTTCATCTAGTCACTTTCATCATGTTGGTTTGATTCGCGTTCGCCACTTTGATAATTTGATATGTGGGTGGACCGATGCTTGGGTGTTGTTCTTACTTGAACAAGCTTCCCACTTATGATTAACCCCCTAGCAAGCACCCGCAACTATGAAAGAAGTACTAAGATAAAAGCTAACCTTAGCATTGAACATATGGATCCAAATCAGCCCCTTACGAAATAGCGCATAAACTAGGGTTTAATATTTTGTCACTCTAGCAACCCATCATCTAATAACTACTCCACAATGCATTCCCTTAGGCCCAAAGATGGTGAAGTGTCATGTAGTCGATGTTTACATAACACCACTAAGGGAATCACAAGATACATATCATCAAATATCAAACGAATACCAAATTCACATGATTACTTGCAACATGACTCTCCCATGGCCTCAAGAACAAGGGCAACTACTCACAAATAATATTTATGCTAAAGATCATAGGGGTATTAAATAGCATAATGGATCTGAAAATATGATGTTCCACCAAATAAACCATATAGCATCAACTACAAGATGTAATCAACACTACTAGTCACCCACACGTACCAATCTAAAGTTTTGATACAAAGATTGAACACAAGAGATGAATTGGCATTTGAGATGAGATGGTTATGTTGAAGATGTTGATGAGGATTGGCCTCCCAAATATGAGAGGGTTGTTGGTGATGATGATGGCTTTGATTTCCCCCTCCCAGAGGGAAATTCCCCTGGCGGAATCGCTCCACCAGAGGGCTAGTGCTCCTGCCCAAGTTCCGCCTCGAGACGGTAGCGCTCCATCCCGAAAGTCCTCTTCTTATTTATTTGTCTAGGTAAAAATACCTTATGTACTAGAAGATGGGCACCGGAGGTGGGCCAGGTGGCCCACTACCCACCATGGCACGCCTGGAGGGGCTGACGCGCCCTGGTGCCTTGTGGTCACCTGGGTGTCCCCCTCTGGTAGTCCTTTTCTCCAATATTTATTATATTCCAAAATAATTCTCCGTAAAATTTCAGCCCATTTGGAGATGTGCAGAATAGGTATCTCTAACATAGCTTTTTCTGGTCCAGAATTCCAGCTGCCGGTATTCTCCTTCTTCGTGTAAACCTTGCATATTATGAGAGAAAAGACATTAGAATTACTCCCCAAAGTTTTATAATGCATAAAAACACTACAAATAACAGTAGGAAAACATGATGCAAAATGGACGTATCAGTTGTCCTTGGAGGCATTGAGGTCCTCGGGATTATACTGATCCTCATGCCCCTCCGAGTCATCGAGATGTTGTTCGGGGGCGATGGGGTCGTCGAGGTCTTCCATATTGTTTGGGGTATCATTCTCCAGTGCCCACGGTGCATGCTCCATGGAGCGCACACTTCCGCTGGTTCTCCGAGGTATGTGTCTTGTAGATCTGTGTACATCCTTCACCTCAAATGGGTATTGTTTCTGAATGTCGTGTTTTCTTCCATTTTGTTGTTTCTGGGGTAGTGTGTCCTTTGTGCGAGCCTTAGTCCTCGGTTTATATAGATGGGGATCCTAGGGTTAAAACATCCTAGTTAGTTACCTACGAGGAAATTGAATCTTCTACAAATGAAGCTTCTTGGAGTACACGCCAAGTCTTCTGGATCCTCCCATTTATGTGTCATGGTCCACCCGATGTGGCCCACTCTGGAATTGACAAGGGTTCCTCGGCCTGGCCCACCAAGTGAGGAGCCGACATAGTGAGAGGCCCCCTAGCCGGGACATCGTCAAGTAGTGGATGCTTTAGTGTCAACATATTCATGAAGTTTGTAACAAAATATGATGGTTCGGGTATATGGCTCTTATTGAGTTCCTTTGAAGATTCTTTGATACTTCACATCATCTTCACACTCTCAACCCGATTAGCTTCCAACTTTCTAACAAACTTGGCTAGAATCACTATTTGGCTCTCTGCAATTTTCGCTGTGTGTCTCTCCATGCTACTAGTAAGTTATCATGATTCTTCAGAATGTCGGTAAACATTTTATTTTGCCTAGTTTTGTAGTGATAAAAGCTTTAAGAGTTTCATCCAAAGAATTTCTATTACCATTGCTCGTTCCAAAATTATTAGGTTCTTTGTTATTAGTTGGATACGATGGCTTAGGAGCATACAGATTTTTTCCAGTTTGGATTATAATTGTTTTGAGCATTAAAGTTAAATTCATTTACATCAACTTCAGACATAGAGTTATCATTTTCCTCTTCTTTACCTCTTATGTTATTGATGAGTTCATCGGTCATTGTGGTAAGCTCTTTGTTTTTCTCTCCGGAGATAGCATTGACCTTTCTTGTGGAAAACCTTTTCATATGCCATTGGGCATGGTTTTCTTGCATATCATCAAGTAATTTCTAGGCCTCATACATAGGCCTTTCCATTGTAATTCCTCTTGTGGTTGTATCAAGCAAAAAATTTGACATGGGATTAAGAGAATTATGAAATATATGAAGAATTAATCAATCTTTCATCCATGGTTGGGGCAATTTTTTATAGCCCCTTCGTGCAATCCCATGCAATCGCTGGCGGTTGGCGATCTTCCTACATAAAACCAGTGATCTCAATCGAAGTTCCATAAGTTTTGCATCAGGGAAAAACTTAGATAAAAATTTGCTACAACATGCAATCCATTAAGTTATAGTTCCTCTAGGCAAAGCTAGAAAACATTCATTTTATTTTCCTCTCAAGGAGAAAGTAAATAGATGCAACTTCAAAGCGCCCTCTCATAATCCTAAATACGTGTCATATCACACAGCTCGGTAAAATTGTTTAAGTGCATTGTGACTAAGTGGCGCTTACTTCATATTGTTCGGAGGCAACATCAAATAATGTGATTGGTGCACAAATAAAGTTTTCATTGGGAGCAAGAAAGTCTCCAAGTTTTCACGCCATAATAAATATTTGGGGGTTTCACTAACATAACTAGAAAAACAAAGAAAGACAAGCACAAAAGCTGAAATAAACACTTTAATAAAAACTAATGCAATGACTAGTGACACAATTCCTCCCCAAATGGGACCAGAAAAGGTGGTTGGTGCCCTTTGAGATCTTGTTTGGTTAGCAAAAGGTCCCCGGGCCTTTTTCTAAGGAGTGACATTGAGTTATCCAACCATTGAGGGGATGTGCACTGCGAGAAGGCTCTGGCAACTTATTTCTAATGAATTAAATTTCAGTTTTTCAACCGGACTTTCAACAACCTTTTGGTTGTAAACACTAGTTCGAAAAACATGCATGGGTATGAGGCCTTACTGTAACACCCTGGTCGTTAAGCTACAGTAATCACACACTAATAGTGCCAAGTCATCATGATTATTTTTCTAAACCTCATTTTGATCCAAACCGAATTCAAATTCAAATTAAAATAAAGTCAAATTGTTGTTTCTTCAAACGATAAAACAAAAATGTTCGATGGTTTGCCAATATTCCTTAACTAATTATCAGGGAGAAACCAACATTAATAAAGTGTTTAATTGCCCTAACACAATAAAAATAGGGGCCAAGTCTTTACTAAAATGCCTTTTCAAAATTATAGGAATTCTAAACTATTTTTTTTGAACTCCAAGATTTTTGTGGCAGTACTAAATAATGCCTAGTATTTGTTTTGACAAATTGTATTTTTTACAAAAGCCTTTTAGTGGGTAAACTAATAGAAAAGTAGCTAAAATAAAATAGAAAAGTTTTAAGAAGAAAAGCAAAAAAATAAAAGAAACAAGCCCACCCCCACATGCTGGGCCTAATGGCCCAGATGGCCGCCGGACTGGTCGGCCACCAGGCCCAGCCGGGCCCTCCTTATCCCCCACTCCATGAAACCCTAACTGACACCCCCACTTCCCCCACTCGTTCGCTCCTCCCGATCCAGTTCTGGATCAGGATCGCGCCGACCGCGTCGCCCACCACCCCCGACGCTGCTGGACCCCGCCATCGTTGGAGCCATCTTGCCAGAGCTACCCCGTCGTCCTTTCCCTTGTCGCCGTCGTCCCCGTCCTCCTCCCCGCGCCCCAATGCCCTTTACCCTACAGCCCCTATGAGCTCCCCCTCTCCTCCTCCTCTCTCCCTCACGCTGACCGCGCCGAACGCTCCTCCGCACGCACCCTCGCTCGCAAGCCCACGCCATGCCCGCGCCCGTCCGCGCTCCCGCGCACCCCTGTCGCCCTGTTCCTGCCCCAGGACACGCCCGCTTCGCCGTCGCGTGGCTCGCCCTCACTCCGCTGCTCCCCTGCGCCGCCCCTGCCCCACGCTCCTACACCAGCACACATGTGTCCCGCCCGCGCCTTGGTTGCTTCACTCTGCGCCCCAGTCCTCCCGAGCGCCCTCCTCGCTTGCTCGCCCGGCCACGCTCGCCTCCAGCCCACGGCACCCCCAGCACGCTCGCCCCGCTGCTGCAGCCCGACGCTGCCTGCACCCTGCCTCCTCCAGCCTCTACCACCTGCCCCGTCTCGGCGACGCTGTTGCGGCCACGATGGCCCGCACGCCCGCAGCACCTCCCCTGCTCGCCTCTGTCGTCGCCATTGCCCACCTCGCCGCGTGGCCTCGACCCGCCCCGCGCCCGCTTCCCCCCGCCCTGACCTCGCCGCTGCCGGGCACAACTCTGGCCGGCCGCGCCGTGGCCGCCGGCGCGTGAGCGCTCCTGGGCGCCCGGGTGTCCCCCCCCCGGGTGGCCTTGGGCGCGAGCGCCCGCACCCGTCGCCCGCTATGCCCCTAGGACCATTGACATGTGGGGCCCAGCCCTTGGAACGTTTTTATAGAAAGGAAATAAAAAATAAAAATAAAAAATAATTATTTACTTAACTAAATTAATTAACTTAATTAATTGTGATTAATTAACCTAATTAACTGTTAGTTAGTTAGTCAGTCAATGATATGCGGGGCCCACACGTTAGCTTGACGCAATCAACACCTCTGTTGACTGTTGACGTCGCGCTAACATCATGTTGATGCACTAATACTATTTTCGAATTAATTTAATAATAATAATTTAGAAATATATTAAAACTTTGAAAATTAATATAAAATAATCTGTAGCTCGGATGAAAATACTTTTTACATGAAATTTGCTCAGAAAGACGAGCCGATTTCGAATACGCGGTCCGTTTGTCAGCCACACGTCCCTAGCATAGCGAACATGCAACAATCTACCTCCGGTTCATCCGTCCGAAAACGCGGAACTCCAGGAATACTTTCCCGGATATTACCCTCCTTCGTCGGTATCGTCTACGACCATGTTAGGGCACACCTAGCACCGCTCATTGTCATGTCATGCATCATCATGCTTATGTTTGCATTATATTTATTGTTTCTTCCCCCTCTTCTCTCCGGTAGACTACGAGTCTGACGCTGTTGCTGCCCCGATCGACTACGGTGTTGACGAGCCCTCCTTCTTGCTAGAGCAACCAGGCAAGTCCCCCCCCCCCACCTTGAACACCCAATATTGCCTATTCCTTCTCTCTACTGCTTGCATTAGAGTAGTGTAGCATGTTACTGCTTTCGGTTAATCCTATTCTGTTGCATAGCATGTCATTGTTGCTACAACTGTTGATACCTTACCTGCAATCCTAAATGCTTAGTATAGGATGCTAGTTTACCACTAGTGGCCCTACATTCTTGTCCGTCTGCCATGCTATACTATCGGGCCGTGATCACTCGGGAGGTGATCACGGGTATATGTATACATACATAAATCTTATAAAGATGGTGACTAAAGTCGGGTCGGCTCGTAGAGTACCCGCAAGTGATTCAGATATGTGGGCTGAAAGGGTAGGTGGCTCCATCCAGGTAATGGTGGGCCTAGGTTCCCGACAGCCCCCAAGTGCTACTTTGAGGTGGAGCGACAGGGCAAGTTGTGACCACCTAAGAGGCAGGTGGGCCTGGTCCTGGTCGGCGTCCGCAGTTACTTAAAAATAACACGCTTAACGAGATCTTGGTATTTGATCTGAGTTTGGTCGTTAACCTTATACGCACTAACCGCCACGTGGGACAAGATATGGGCAACCGACGTCGTGGTATCAGCCGAAGCCTCCTAGATGCCGGCGACTGAGCGGCGCGCACTGGGTTGGACCATGTAACGCAGCTTCCTTTGTAATGGAGGTTGCTAGGTCTGTTCACCGGCCGCGTACGCAACATGCAGGTGTGCAATGGGCGATGGGCCCAGACCCCTATGCGCATAGGATTTAGACCGGTGTGCTGACCTCACTGTTAGGCCAAGATAGGCTTGCGGTGTGTTGATCTCCTGAGGCCGGACATGACCCAAGAAAGTGTGCCCGGCCAGAGGGATCGCGCGTGTCGGGTAATGTGGTGCACCCCTGCAGGGAAGTTGATCTTTTAGAATAGCGATGTCCACGGTAACAGGACAACCCGGAGTTGTACCTCGACCTTATGCCAACTAAAACTGGATACTTAATAAAACACACACTTTCAAGTGCCAGAGACAACCCGGTGATCGCTTTCCCACAGGGCGACGAGGGAAGGATCGTCGGGTAGGATTATGCTATGCGATGATACTTGGTGAACTTACCATCTACTCTCTTTTACATGCTGCAAGATGGAGGCTTCCAGAAGCGTAGTCTTCGATAGGACTAGCTATCCCCCTTTACATAGATACCCATGCATATGTAGTGTAGATCCTTGCTTGCGAGTACTTTGGATGAGTACTCACGGTTGCTTTGTTCTCTCTTTTCCCCCTTTCCATTCTTCTCGGACGTCGCAACCAGATGTTGGAGCCCAGGAGCCAGACGCCACCGTCGATGACAACCCGCACTTCACCGAGGGTGCCTACTACTACGTTCAGGCCACCGATGACCAGGAGTAGTTTAGGAGGATCCCAGGCAGGAGGCCTGCTCCTCTTTCGATCTGTATCCCATTTTGTGCTAGCCATATTATGGCAACTTGTTAAACTTATGTCTGTACTCAGATATTGTTGCTTCCACTAACTCGTTTATGTTTGATCACTTGTATTCAGGCCATCGAGGCCCCTGGCTTATAATATGATGCTTGTATGACTTATTTTACTTTTAGAGTTGTGTTGTGATATCTTCCCGTGAGTCCCCGATCTTGATCGTACACGTTAGCGTGCATGATTAGTGTACGATTGAATCGGGGGCGTCACAAGTTGGTATCAGAGTCGACTGCATGTAGGAATCCCCCTTCCAAACTCCTTGGCCGAAGTTGAGTCTAGTCACTACCAAACTTTTACTAAAATGGCTGTGTGTTTTACGGGCCCACATCGCCATTGGGTGCTACTAGGATCTTTTATTCCTTGTTTATACTCTAGGACTCTAATCTCTCTTCTATTCGGGTTAAATGATTTTGCTAACTCTAACTCTAGGTTCTCGTAACTTTCTGTCCGAGAGTCCCTTCATTCCAGATGATCTACTGCTTCACCAGAAGGTTCCGAAATACTCTCCGATGTTCTCTCAAGACTTGTGCCCGTTGCTTTTGCAATTCCCTACCACCGAAATATCCCTATGGATAAATACATACAACAGCCGTTCTTACTTTTATTCCTAGCTGATCTTGTTATTACAAGATACCCCAAAATTCTCTCTATTGTTCTGAGCATACTTTGTGCTTATTGCCTTGCAGTTCTTTACCACATGAATACCCCTACGGATAATTTCTCGCACTTACCAAGTATCCGCTCATCCACAGTCAATTCATGTATTTCACAAAAGTCTTCAAAATACCATTTGATCTTCGGAAAATCCTCAGCAGCCTAATACTCTTGAAATTCTTGCCTACTTACATTATGGTTAATCCCATAAGTCTAGTAATCTTATTGACATACTTTGTCATTAATATTTTGAGTCAGTTGATTCAATATGTTGCAAATGCTCGCAATGCTCAATCGGATCCTAGAATTCATCCGTCCGGCTTAGACGTCATTTTAAACATGAGCTGGATCTCGGCCAATCAATTTACCATCGATTGTACCCCAAAGTCTATACAACTTATCCGTCCTTTAACCAGAGCGTTTGCTTCTCATCCCTTGAATTGCAAATCATAATTTCTTTGCATTTTGAGCTTTGAATTAGTCAGTTGTTTCTGTAATCCAATGCCTTTGCATTGTTTCTTCCTTTGGTTGTGTGTCGATGCTTACATCAGCTCCGTTATGGACCTTCAGATCCTTTGTTGAATTATCATCCGACAGTGTCCTTCATTTACTAAACCTCGAAAATTCTGTCCCCGTTACTACCCATGCTATGCTTTCGAGCTAGTGATTTTTACTCTGAAGTTTATGTTATATGTTCCTAAGATGCCCAGATGGGTTGAACCTATGCTTTCCTTATTCCGTGTGAACCCGAAAGATAGCATGGGTTATACTTATCTAGTATTTTACCAGGTAAAACTTTCAATACTAATGTCATTTTTGAAACACGAGGAGTGAATGGAAGGTTGGCATTGAAGAAGTGGGAGTCGACCTTGAAGTTTGCATTCATTCCCATGGACACGATGCTGATCTTATCATGGAAGCTTCTCTTAAAATTAGTTACCCCACTTTGGTATAAGTTCATCTTATATCTGGGATTTGATCTTTTGCAACCGTGGTTCGGGCCATGATTGTTCTTCTTTGACCCCTTTTCTCGGACAAGTTAAAGCACTTGTCTTTTACAAGTCAATACACCAGTATAACCTCTACTTTGATCTACCATCGAGTATTACCCTCTGGTATCTCGAGAACATCTAAGAACTGTGTTGCAACTTATGAGTTCTTCATCAGCTATTATTTCTCACCGATTCCAATTTTTCATGGGTTCCGAGTTGTAGTCGCTCAAGAACACCGATATGTGAACCGATCCCGCATTCCGGTACAATAACTCTAAGTAATTTTTGTTGCTTATGAGTTTAATCATTCAAGTCATTTCTAGCCTGATTGGCTATATCATTGTCGTGTTAAATTTTAATTGTGCTACCTAGTTCTTCTTCCTGGAGCATAGTTTTTAACGTTGAGCTAAGCTTACGTTGGTCTTCCTCGTCATATCATTTCGCCTTGAACAGCAAGCTTGATTTTGAGTTTGTGTCGTACCCGTGGTTCCAATAACCTTGCGCTCCATCATTCCTTTGACTTGATCTCATCGCCATTGATTACATCTTCATGAAATCTCTCGACAAATGTGTTGCGATCATCGTTAACATTCTGAGCTGTTCCAAGATATCAATTGAATTCATGATGAGAAATACCATCCTTGCCCTCGATAGTTTGTGTGTCATCGACTACTTACTTGCCTTCTTTGCAACACAAACTTGCTCGTGTTGTCGTTGTACCTTGAGTTCCTGGCTATCAAGCTTATCTTATGTCCTACCTTGGAGTATTACCATCTTATATATCAAGAATGTTGTGGAAGTTTCACCACCTCTTGAAAATTCTTGGTATAGTGATACTTATCACCATCACCATTCTTTCTTGGCCCCCATGTTGATTCTAACCGGGATACCAACAAGTGAATGGTGCTGCTTGGGTTGTGTACTTCTAGCAACCGTACTGCTTTGAGGTTAATGGTCAACAGTTCACTCTTAGACTATTGGTTATTGAATCATCATTCTAACATTGATCATGCTACCTCAGCCCATATTTCGGTTGCACCTTGCAACCAATCTTTAATTGTGCATGTTTTCCTCGAGCATACAACATTATATCATTTGATCTGACAAATGTTATCTCCTTGTTCACATAATTGTGGAAATCCATCTTTTGGAATTCTCGATGAATTGTCGCTGAGTTCATCAACCACCTCCTCTTCCTCTCCTTGATTTAATGATGAACTCTTGATTCAGAACTTGCTTCCATACTTCATTTGCTGAGAATCTTATGATGTCTTCTTGTTAATTTGTGTTGCACCTTTTCTTCTCAGGCATCCTAAGTCTGAGGTATCATGACCCAATCTGATCTGAATCTCGATCAGATATGTTGGTTGGAACGCATTTCCAAGAGTTATAACGTTTGTCTTTATATGACCCAATAAGGTGATGTCATGCCTAGCACACCTGGCCGGAGGCCCTATTGTTATAGTTTCCCTTTCAGCAAGGTTATCTGTTCTTCTATGAGGAAATTGTAAGACTTATTCTATAAGCTATTCCTAATGGATCCTTTGTGTATCCAAAGGCTGACCTTTGCTTGAACACCATGTCAATGCTATCTCGAAGCATCTCTGTGGCACTCCGCTCTTCAAAAGGAACATTTGTAGCACAATGCTAAAGTTTCTTTATCAATTATCCAAACACCGTGGTATGGGTAATGTCATGAAATTCCTTTCCCCTTACCTAATTGATTTTCCACATTATATCATGTCGTGGATATCATGTTCTGCTTGTCCTTGGGAAGGATATACCCTTAAAAAATGTGTTTAAACACATTTTCCTTTCCATTGTTTTGTTTAACCTTTCTTGTGATCTGACTTAACTAAGCAGTGATAATTCCCTGCTATGGTAAGCGCCTTGTTGTACCACTCTTTCTGTAAGACCATGTTACTATTGTTGATGACATTCCGGTAACCACCGATGGACGAGAACTTTGCCTATTAGGTTCGCGTCGTTCAACGAGTAGGAAAATGGTTCTCTCCGTCCCTCGCCCTTGGTACCGATGTTATTGCCGACATAACTAACAGGATATCCTCTGACAGGCCTTGCTTACATGATCATGCAAGACGTCACCGCCCTTCCTACTTTTAACCCACATGGTGGGCCCATAACACATAGTTCCACAGGATCGAAATCTGACTCTCCTGTACACCCCATGTTGCCAAAGTTATTCCTCGTGCTTGACTCTGTATGTACTTCAAGGGCCACCTTCCTAGTGAACTATTCTAGTATCAGGCGCAATACTTCACTACAAAAAAAGACACATCTGTGACATTTTGGGCCGAATGAATTTTTTTTCTGTCATACTTATGACACTTCTATGACGATAATTGTGACAAAACCCAGTATCATCATAGATGTGGTGGGCTCCTACTTCTATGACAAAAAATCATGACAGAAAATGGGCTTTTCGTCTTGGGCGGGCCGGAGATGCAGCTGCATGACATTCTTTGGGCCGTCCATGACGAAAAAACCATGGTAGAAGCGAGGGCGAGGAAAATATCGGGGAGTTCCCGGTTATGGTGGGTGGTCGGGGGCCGAGCGATGCGCGTTTCTCTCGTACCATACGCGCATGGGTGCGAGGCATTGGGCTCTATCGGAACCCGAGGGAGGCGTCGCCTAACTGAACCCGAGCGATTGCACTGCAGGCTACGCGTTACTGAACCCGAGCGATCGAGCGATTCCTTCGTACTGTTGCTAACTAAAGCCGATCGATACTGCCTCTGGATGAACAGTGAGCTTTGCTGGGGGTTGGATGAACAGTTCCCGGTGGGGGTTGGACGAACAGGACCCTTGGTGTTGCCGTTGGATGAACAGGACCCCGATCGATCGAGCCAGTTGGGTGTGGATGAACAGGACCCCGTGGAGGGCTGGATGAACAAGACCCCGTGGAGGGAAGGTTGAAGGGTAGTCGGTGGAGGGATAGTTGAACAGTAGCCGGTGGAGGGCTGGATGAACAGTAGCCCGTGGAGGGGTGGTTGAACAGTAGCCCGTGGAGAGGGCTGGTTGAACAGTAGCCGATGGAGTAGCGCACGGTGGAAGCTGGATGAACAGGAGCCCGTGGATGAACAGTCGCAGGTGGACGCTGGAGGAGGTCGGCGGTGGATGAACAGTAGCCCATGGAGGCTGGAGGAGGTGGACGGTGGAGATGAACAGTATCCCGTGGAGTCCTGTTTTGTGGTACGCCACACCCCTCTCGATGAACAGGACCCTCGTTTCGACCGTAGCGCTCCAACACAAGTCCATTTCCTCCATTTTGCGGTATTCCACACCCCTCCCGATCTACAGGACCCCGTTTCGACCGTAGGAGGTCCAACAGAAGTTTGTTTCCTTTGTTTTGCGGTACGCCAGACCCCACTCGATGAACAGGATCCCATTTCGACCGTGGCTGGTCGAACACAAGGCTGTTTCCTCTGTTCTGTGGTACGCCAGGCCTCGTTTCCATCGGCTATTCCGTCCAAGCCCTCCCGATGAACACGACGACGCATTCCGTTCCGACCCAGCCGGTTGGCTCCCCATGAACACGAGGACGACGCAGTTTCACCGTTCCGACCTAGCCATGTACACGAGCCCTGGCCAGACGTATGCGCGAGTAGGCGTTCGAGACCCCGCCCGTATGTACGTACGTGGCCATATTTTCTTTCTTGCACCCTGGCCAATGTACGTACATGTACATGCTACGTGCGCTCCTCTGCTACGACACGTGCGCGCCTCTACATCGACCAGTATGTATGTACATGTTCGCGACCAGAATGACAATGCTACGTACGCTTCGACCAGGTGGGTCAAGACTATCAGGCACTTTCTTGCATGCGAAGATGTAGCTGGTGGGTCCCAACAGTCAGGGGTCGAATCATTTTTTTTTCTGTAATATGGACGCACTTCCTTGCATGCGAAGATGTAGCTGGTGGGTCCCAGCAGTCAGGGGGAGAAAACATTAATTTTCAGGGTAAAAAGGATGCAGTTGCATGCATGCGTCCATGGGCATGGTGCTTCCCCACCGTCAGCCTCTCACGTACAGTCATCTTCCGATGACTCTCGTTTGTTGACCACATTGACCACACCTTGCCGAGCGCACCAAGGGCGGTGGACGACGAAGAGGCCCCAGAACGGAATGACCCAGAGATGGGGAAGACGTGGCAGTGGAGTCGCAGATGGAGAGCAGTGGGAAACTTGACTGGTTCAGGTGCACGGCAGCACTGCCACCCACGGGATACAGGAGCAAGAATAGAGGTTGAAGAAGGAGCATGGCTGTTGGATTAACATCCAACGGTCCAGCTGCTAGAATCATTTGTTGATTAAGTTGACAAAGCCCTGCGTACACGTCTGCTTAGTAGGCCCACATGTCAGCCACCAAATCTGCCGGGTCCCAGCTGTCATCGGGAGGAATAGTTTTTTTTTGCATATCAAGGAGGCACTTCCTTCCGTGCGAAGATACAGCCAGTGGGTCCCAACTATCAGGGGGAGGAAATAGCTTAATAAGGAGGAACTTTCCTTGCGTGCGACCATGGACCTCATGGGTCCCAGCCGTCAGGCTCTCACGTACAGTCCTCTTCTGATGACTCTTGTTTGTTGACCACGTCACGCCGAGTGCAGCGAGGCGGTAGACAACGGTGAGGCCCCAGACTGGAATGACCCGGAGATGGGGAAGACATGGCAGTGGAGTCACGAACGGAAAGGAGTAGGAAACTTGACTGGTTCAGGTGGGCCTACACTCGGCATAGAATAGCAGGAGGTGCAGAGTGGAGGAATGGCCTGGCTGATGGCGGGGTAGCACTTTGCTGCGAGGCGCGCAAAACAACACCGCTGGACGCCGGAGGCTAGAGCAGGCGGTCCTGGCAGCACTGGGGGAAGAAGACGAGAGATTGAAGAAGAATGTCAGCCGTTGGATGTAAATCCAACGCCTTGCTTAGGCTTCGACCTACTGGTCCACATGTCAGTCAGTCCATTTGTTTTCTAGTCCATTTGGTGGGCTGGGTGAAACAATGATGTAGCATCTATGCAGCCATTTTATTTGTATGGTAGAATTTAAAGCCCATTTGCATTTTTCTCGAAATCCACGGACTTGCTGGGCTGGGTGAAAATATCATGTTGGGCTGGACAGAGAAATGTTATAAAAACATAAACACGTGATCGCACGTCTATTACTGCATTGGTCAGTAAAATCTTTGCAAGCTTGTGTACGCAATCACTAGGAGTTAACTTGCCAAGTTATATATAAACAATTATTATTATTATTTTGTAAGAACTTTCAATTTACGAAATAAAATATCATTTTAATTTGATGAGTTAATAGGACATGGGGTATTATTATTTTTTAGGCTAGACATGGGACAGTTGAGTTGGTTCTAGGGAAAAGTACTGGGAGAAAACTCAGTTTACATCAAAAAAGAAAGTGGAAGAAAATTCAGATATAGGATTAATGAAAACAAAAAATAAAGGAAGTGGGAAGGTCTATAAAATGGTTGGACGAACGACAGGTCTAACGGAACCTTATGTTGTTTTTATTATATATATATATATGTCATAAATAAGATATATATATATATACTATTATTGAAGGGAAAACATAGGTTTAGTTTTGCATTTTTACAAAAAAATAGAACTGAGTTGTGCGTCGTCTTGAAAAAACAAACATAACTTGGGCTGCTGATGTTATAGACAAGCTAGGTTGGGAGGCCCAGGGGCCGCTTGATCCAAAAAAAATTGAAACATGTCGTGGGCTGCCCATGTTAAACAACAAAACCTAGGCCATGGACTTGGTGGGCCCGAGACTATCAGCCTCTCGACGAACAGTTGTCTCTCGATTCTTTTTGTTTTGCTGACCATGGTCGGAAAGATAGACGGCGGCGCTGCGACGAGAGCACCAAGGCAGAGGATGATGTCGAGACCGCTGACCGAACCAACTGGAGCGGGGGAAGACGCAGGTGGAGGGGAGTACGAGGGTTGACTTGTTCAAATGCAGGGTGGCCGGTGGAGCTCCTTGGTATCATTGTCTTCTTTCATGTTGGCGTAGCAGGGGTTGATGTTGGTCTCGGCGAGGTCAACCACGGAGTCCTTCTCCTGCCCATTGCCAATGATCTTGTATTGCTTTTGGATGTCAACAAGCTTGTTGCACCAGATGGCCGAATCGTCGCGTTCTTCCTTCTCTCCACCGTAGCGAAGGTGCAGTCAGCGCTGCCGATGAAACGAGCGAATGCTCTAGAACCTCTGATGGCCGTACAGCAGTGGTAGACGAGAACCTCGTCTTGCATGCATACCTGGGCGACTGCGATCTGCTGGTCCCTGTCAGGAGGCGAATGGATGGGCACAAGCTCTAGTCCTACAACCTTGTGCTTTCTCGTCCTGTAGGTACTGCTTGAACTCGGCGAGGCAGAGCTTCACCGAGTCCGGATCGTTGGTGTACATCACATTCAACTTGGTGCCGCCATGGGACTGAATGGAGAACTCAAAGGTGAACTCCTTGCTGAAGTCCATATCTAGCAGGCTCACCCCTCGGATCGCCATTGGAGTCTCTTCAAGTGAACGAGTGAGTAGGCGGCAGCAGCAGTTCGTTTTTCAGCTCTTGGGGAACTGGATTCAACAGTAAACTGAGTGTGTATAGGCGACAACAGTTACTACCCCTCCTTCGCCCGCTGCATGCCCGGCAGAATATGCACCCTCGGCGCATTCAAACGC